>NC_086127.1:8932212-9087212 GCF_963921235.1 Mobula hypostoma
TCATCAGGGATGGCGCTGGGGTGTGTCCAGTGTCCATCCCCCTTGATTGGTTATTCCTCGTCCAATCAGGTTTCCGTTGTCCCGCTGTTAAAATCGATACCTGTACCTGGCTATAAGCCCAAGAAGAGTCTATTCACCTCACCTCCGAGGGACCTGTATCATCACCTCTGCTCCGGTCCTGGGGTACACCCGAGGGACCTGTTCCAGTCCTGGGGAACACCCGAGGGACCTGCGTTACTCACAGCTGGTTCAGCATTCGCCGCATCTCCTCGCTGATGGCGGAGGAGGTCTCGTCCTCCTTGTCCTCCTCCTCCTCCCCTCCCAGTAGCTTCCTGGACACCTCGCTCTCCAGCAGCGGGCCCTCCTCGCCGCAGGCCGTCTTTGGCTCCTTCTTACGCCCAGACGGGGAGACCTGGGGCCGGGAGACAGGAGGGTATGAGCAGTGGAGGTAGGGAGAGATGGTCCACCAGCTTTTAGTTTTAAACATCATCTCACCATCTTTCATTTTTAAACAAAAGTTTATTCAAACACTAAAATCCAGCCACAGACTGCACAGTAACCAGGACATCATCTACTATTTACAGTTTCAAATTAAAATACGGTCTTCACCATCTGCAACACACTTGTGTCACTGAGGGGGTCCACCCTCGGGTACATTTAAAGCGGAGACTGAGGGGGTCTGAGTACGGCCGTCACAGGTCACAGGGACATCTTCCTCTCGCCCGCAAACGTGGCCACAAAGCCACCAATCCTGTCAAAGAGAAGGTACAGGTGCCTCAGGACTCTCAGCACCAGGTTCAAGAACAGTTACTACCCCTCAACCATGAGGATCCTGAACAAAAGGGGATATCTACACTCATTTAAGGACTGTTATATTGTTATACCATGCTTGTTATGTGTTTACGTCTGCATTTGCCCAGTTTGTTTAGAGCTCCTGATATTTACAGTCACTGTTCTATCGATTTGGTATGCCTGCAGAAAAAATCTCAGGGTTCAAAGTGGTGACATGTATGTACTCTGATAATAAATTTTACTTTGAACTTTGATCCATCATCCAAAGCATTGACATATAAAGAATTGGTCCGAACACTGACTCCCCGTGGAGCCCCACTAGACACCGTTAGCCACCCAGAAAAGGATCCCTTTATCCCCACACTGTCTCCTGCCGGTCAGCCAATCTTCCACCTGCGCTGGTATCTTTCCAGTAATACCAAGGGCCTTTCTCTTGTTAAGCAGCCTCTTGTGCAGCTCTTCGGAAAATCCACAGTGAATTCTATCACTGCCTCCTGAAGGTTCCTTTACCTTCAGCTCCCTAATCAAATCTGGTTCATTACACAACACCCAATACAGAATTACCTTTTCAATAGTGGGCTCCACCCTAAGCTGCTCTAAAAAGTCAGTTTGTGGGCAGTCTACAAATTCCTTCCCTTGGGATCCAGCACCAACCCATATCGAAATCTCCCATCACTGCCCTTCTTACATGTCTTTGCATCCATCCTGGCTACAGTTCAGAGGCTCCCATTAGAGTATTTTCACCTTTGCTGTTTCTTAACTCTACCCACAAGATTTCTGCATCTTTCGATCCTATGTCATTTCGTTTTTCAGGATTTGCGAACTTGTTGGAAATTGGAGGTGTTGCTGTGCTTTCTTTGCAATTGCACTTTGAGAACGGACCCAGGACAGGTCCACTGGAATGACAACACCAAGGAATTTAAGGTTGCTGACCCTCTCCACCTCTGACCCCCCCCTCCCCCCGAACAGGACTGGCCCACGGACATTCATTGGGCAACAACGGGCTCCTTGGTCTTGCAGACTTTGAGTGAGAGGTTGTTGTCGGGGCACTGCTCAGCCAGACTCTCCGTCCCCCTGCTACATGCTGATCCGTCACCACCTTTGATTCGGCCAATGGCATCAGTGTCCTCAGAAAACTTAGATACTGCATTGGAGCGATGCTTAGCCTCACAGTCAGAATTATGAAGCCAGTTGGGCAGGGGGCTGAGCACACAGCCTTGTGGTGCACCTGTGCTGATGGAGATCGTGGAGGAGATGTTGTTGCCAATTTGAAGTGACTGGCGTCTGTAAGTGAGGAAATTGAAGATTCAATTGCTCAAGGAGATGTTGAAGCCTTGGTCTTGAAGCTTATTAATTAGTTTTGATAGCACTGAATGCCTGCAGGTGTTCAGAAGAACGAGGGTGGATCTGATTGAAACTCATTGACTACTGGAAGGATTCGTTAGACTGCATGTGGAGAGGGCGGAGGGTGCTGAAGACCAGCGGGCCTCAGGAAAGAAAGACGCCCCTTTAGAACAGAGACGAGGAGGGTGAGAGGATGGCGAGTCTGTGGAATTGATTGCCGCTGACGGCTGTGGAGGTCAAGTCATTGGGTGTCGATAAAGCACAGGTTGATAGGTTCTTGACAGGGTGTGGGGGGGGGTAAAGGTTATGGGGAAAAAACTAAGAGAATGACCAAGACGTTACAGCAATTAGTGAAATGTGGCTACAGGAGGGGCAGGACTGGCAGCTTAATATTCCAGGGTTCCGATGTTTCAGATGTGATCGAGGCAGAGGAATGAAAGGTGGGGGAGTAGCATTGCTTGTCAGGGAAAATGTTACAGCAGTGCTCAGGCAGGACAGATTAGAGGGCTTGTCTACTGAGTCCTTATGGGTGGAGCTGAGAAACAGGAAAGGTATGGCCACATTAGTGGGGTTACATTACAGACCACCCAATAGTCAGCGAGAATTGGAGGAGCAAATCTGCAGAGAGATAGCAGGCAACTGCAGGAAACAAAGTTGCGGTGGTAGGGGATTTTAATTTTCCATATATTGATTGGGACTCCCATACTGTTAGGGGTCTAGATTCGAAGGAGTCTGAGAGTCTGAGTGGGAGTGCCGAGAAAGAGATTTTTGAAATTTTCATTATTTTTTTTTCTCCAACGGCTTTCTGAGAGGCGGGACTGCGCAGGCGTGTGACGTCGGGCAGTGCAGCGCGGCAGATTTAAAAGGAACAAAGCCTCATAGAGCGGGCAGCGTAGTTTGCGGGCGGCGGAGTGAGCCGGGAGCAGAGTGAAGACTTAAGGGCTTCGGCTCACCGGGCTTAGGCGGAAGCGGGCGAGGCGAGGAAGGTTTGACATTCATTTTCTGTTGCTATTTGAGGAGAGGGGCATTATGACTGTGAGGGCAGTTTGCTGTTCTCTGTGTCGGATGTGGGAGGCCCTGGAGTCTCCAAGCCTCCCGGACGTCTACATCTGCGCCAAGTGCATCGAGATGCAGCTCCTAATGTACCGCATTCGGGAACTGGAGCTGCAGCTCGATGACCTTCGTCTGGTCAGGGAGAGCGAGGAGGTGATAGAGAGGAGTGGAAGGCAGGTGGTCACGCCGGGGCTATGGGAGGCAGACAAGTGGGTCACGGTTAGGAGGGGGAAGGGGAAAAGTCAGGTAATAGGGAGTACCCCAGTGGCTGTGCCCCTTAACAATAGGTACTCCTGTTTGAGTACTGTTGGAGGGGACAGCTTACCCGGGGGAAGCGACAGTGGCCCTGCCTCCGGCACAGAGTCTGGCCCTGTAGCTCAGAAGGGTAGGGAAAGGAAGAGGAGAGCAGTTGTGATAGGGGACTCGATAGTAAGGGGGTCAGATAGGCGATTCTGTGGACGCAGTCCAGAGACCCGGATGGTAGTTTGCCTCCCTGGTGCCAGGGTCCGGGATATTTCTGATCGTGTCCAAGATATCCTGAAGTGGGAGGGTGAGGAGCCAGAGGTCGTGGTACAGAAAAGGTACCAATGACATAGGTAGGAAAAGGGATGAGGTCCTGAAAGGAGAATATAGGGAGCTAGGAAGGGAGTTGAGAAAAAGGACCGCAAAGGTAGTAATCTCGGGATTACTGCCTGTGCCACGCGACAGTGAGAGTAGGAATGCGATGAGGTGGAGGATAAATGCGTGGCTGAGGGATTGGAGCAGGGGGCAGGGATTCAAGATTTTGGATCATTGGGACCTCTTTTGGTGCAGGCGTGACCTGTACAAAAAGGACGGGTTACACTTGAATCCTAGGGGGACCAATATCCTGGCAGGGAGATTAGCGGGGGCTACTGAGGTGACTTTAAACTAGAATGGTTGGGGGGTGGGAATCAAATTAAAGAGGCTAGGCGTGAGGAGGTTAGTTCACAACAGAGGGATGGGAACCAGTGCAGAGAGACAGAGGGGTGTAAAGTGAGCGTAGAAGCAAAAAGTACAAAGGAGAAAAGTAAAAGTGGCAGGCCGACAAATCCAGGGCAAGCATTAAAAAGAGCCACTTTTCAACATAATTGTACAAGGGCTAAGAGAGTTGTAAAAGAGCGCCTGAAGGCTTTATGTGTCAATGCAAGGAGCATTCGTAATAAGGTGAATGAATTGAAAGTGCAGATTGTTATTAATGATTATGATATAGTTGGGATCACAGAGACATGGCTCCAGGGTGACCAGGGATGGGAGCTCAACGTTCGGGGATATTCAATATTCAGGAGGGATAGACATGAAGGAAGGGGAGGTGGGGTGGCGTTGCTGGTTAAAGAAGAGATTAACGCAATAGAAAGGAAGGACATAAGCCGGGAAGATGTGGAATCGATATGGGTAGAGCTGCGTAACACTAAGGGGCAGAAGACGCTGGTGGGAGTTGTGTACAGGCCACCTAACAGTAGTAGTGAGGTCGGAGATGGTATTAAACAGGAAATTAGAAATGTGTGCAATAAAGGAACAGCAGTTATAATGGGTGACTTCAATCTACATGTAGACTGGGTGAACCAAATTGGTAAAGGTGCTGAGGAAGAGGATTTCTTGGAATGTATGCGGGATGGTTTTTTGAACCAACATGTCGAGGAACCAACTAGAGAGCAGGCTATTCTGGACTGGGTTTTGAGCAATGAGGAAGGGTTAATTAGCGATCTTGTCGTGAGAGGCCCCTTGGGTAAGAGTGACCATAATATGGTGGAATTCTTCATTAACATGGAGAGTGACATAGTTAATTCAGAAACAAAGGTTCTGAACTTTAAGAGGGGTAACTTTGAAGGTATGAGACGTGAATTAGCTATGATAGACTGGCAAATGACACTTAAAGGATTGACGGTGGATATGCAATGGCAAGCATTTAAAGGTTGCATGGATGAACTACAATAATTGTTCATCCCAGTTTGGCAAAAGAATAAATCAAGGAAGGTAGTGCACCCGTGGCTGACAAGAGAAATTAGGGATAGTATCAATTCCAAAGAAGTAGCATACAAATTAGCCAGAGAAAGTGGCTCACCTGAGGACTGGGAGAAATTCAGAGTTCAGCAGAGGAGGACAAAGGGCTTAATTAGGAAGGGGAAAAAAGATTATGAGAGAAAACTGGCAGAGAACATAAAAACGGACTGTAAAAGCTTTTATAGATATGTAAAAAGGAAAAGACTGATAAAGACAAATGTAGGTCCCCTGCAGACAGAAACAGGTGAATTGATTATGGGGAGCAAGGACATAGCAGACCAATTGAATAATTACTTTGGTTCTGTCTTCACTAAGGAGGACATAAATAATCTTCCAGAAATAGTAAGGGACAGAGGGTCCAGTGAGATGGAGGAACTGAGTGAAATACATGTTAGTAGGGAAGTGGTGTTAGGTAAATTGAAGGGATTGAAGGCAGATAAATCCCCAGGGCCAGATGGTCTGCATCCCAGAGTGCTTAAGGAAGTAGCCCAAGAAATAGTGGATGCATTAGTGATAATTTTTCAAAACTCGTTAGATTCTGGACTAGTTCCTGAGGATTGGAGGGTGGCTAATGTAACCCCACTTTTTAAAAAAGGAGGGAGAGAGAAACCGGGGAATTATAGGCCGGTTAGCCTAACGTCGGTGGTGGGGAAACTGCTGGAGTCAGTTATCAAGGATGTGATAACAGCACATTTGGAAAGCGGTGAAATGATCGGACAAAGTCAGCATGGATTTGTGAAAGGAAAATCATGTCTGACGAATCTCATAGAATTTTTTGAGGATGTAACTAGTAGAGTGGATAGGGGAGAACCAGTGGATGTGGTATATTTGGATTTTCAAAAGGCTTTTGACAAGGTCCCACACAGGAGATTAGTGTGCAAACTTAAAGCACACGGTATTGGGGGTAAGGTATTGGTGTGGGTGGAGAATTGGTTAGCAGACAGGAAGCAAAGAGTGGGAATAAACGGGACCTTTTCAGAATGGCAGGCGGTGACTAGTGGGGTACCGCAAGGCTCAGTGCTGGGACCCCAGTTGTTTACAATATATATTAATGACTTGGATGAGGGAATTAAATGCAGCATCTCCAAGTTTGCGGATGACACGAAGCTGGGTGGCAGTGTTAGCAGTGAGGAGGATGCTAAGAGGATGCAGGGTGACTTGGATAGGTTGGGTGAGTGGGCAAACTCATGGCAGATGCAATTTAATGTGGATAAATGTGAAGTTATCCACTTTGGTAGCAAAAATAGGAAAACAGATTATTATCTGAATGGTGGCCGATTAGGAAAAGGGGAGGTGCAACGAGACCTGGGTGTCATTATACACCAGTCATTGAAAGTGGGCATGCAGGTACAGCAGGCGGTGAAAAAGGCGAACGGTATGCTGGCATTTATAGCGAGAGGATTCGAGTACAGGAGCAGGGAGGTACTACTGCAGTTGTACAAGGCCTTGGTGACACCACACCTGGAGTATTGTGTGCAGTTTTGGTCCCCTAATCTGAGGAAAGACATCTTTGCCATAGAGGGAGTACAAAGAAGGTTCACCAGATTGATTCCTGGGATGGCAGGTCTTTCATATGAAGAAAGACTGGATGAACTGGGCTTGTACTCGTTGGAATTTAGAAGATTGAGGGGGGATCTGATTGAAACGTATAAGATCCTAAAGGGATTGGACAGGCTAGATGCGGGAAGATTGTTCCCGATGTTGGGGAGGTCCAGAACGAGGGGTCACAGTTTGAGGATAGAGGGGAAGCCTTTTAGGACCGAGATTAGGAAAAACTTCTTCACACAGAGAGTGGTGAATCTGTGGAATTCTCTGCCACAGCAAACTGTTGAGGCCAGTTCATTAGCTATGTTTAAAAGGAAGTTAGATATGGCCCTTGTGGCTACAGGGGTCAGGGGGTATGGAGGGAAGGCTGGGTTCTGAGTTGGATGATCAGCCATGATCATAATAAATGGCGGTGCAGGCTCGAAGGGCCGAATGGCCTACTCCTGCACCTATTTTCTATGTTTCTATGAAACGAGTTAGGACAAGTGACAGAAGTGTGTGTAGAGGAGCACTTTGGTTCCAGTGATCATAACACCATTAGTTTCAACTTGATCATAGGCAAAGATATATCTGGTCCTAGGGTTGAGGTTCTAAACTGCAAGAAGGCCAAATTTGAAGAAATGAGAAAGGATCTAAAAAGCGTGGATTGTGACAGGTTGTTCTCTGGCAAGGATGTGATTGGTAAGTGCGAAGCCTTCAAAGGAGAAATTTTGAGAGTGCAGAGCTTGTATGTTCCTGTCAGGGTTAAAGGCAAAGTGAATAGGAATAAGGAACCTTGGTTCTCAAGGGATATTACAACTCTGATAAAGAAGAGAGAGTTGTATGACATGTATAGGAAACAGGGACTAAATAAGGTGCTTGAGGAGTAAAAAAAAAAGTGCAAGAAAATACCTAGGATTGTAAGGGATAAAATTGGTCCTCTTGAAGATCAGAGTGGTCGGCTATGTGCGGAACCAAAGGAAATGGGAGAGATCTTAAATGAGTTTTTTGCGTCTGTATTAACTAAGGAAACTGGCATGAAGTCTATGGAATTAAGGGAAACAAGTAGTAAGATCATGGAAACTGTACAGATTGAAAAGGAGGAGGTGCTTGCTATCTTGAGGCAAATTAAAGTGGATAAATCCCCAGGACCTTGAAGGCGACTTGTGTTGAAATTGCAGGGGCCCTGGCAGATATATTTAAAATGTCGGTGCCTACGGGTGAGGTGCCGGAGGATTGGAGAATAGCTCATGTTGTGCCATTGTTTAAAAAAGGATCGAAAAGTAATCCGGGGAATTACAGACCGGTAAGTTTGACGTCAGTAGTAGGTAAGTTATTGGAAGGAGTATTAAGAGACAGAATCCACTAGCATTTGGATAGACAGGGACTTATTAGGGAGAGTCAACATGGCTTTGTGCGTGGTAGGTCATGTTTGCCCAATCTATTGGAGTTTTTCCAGGAGGTTACCAGGAAAGTGGATGAAGGGAAGGCAGTGGATATTGTCTACATGGATTTCAGTAAGGCCTTTAACAAGGTCCCGCATGGGAGGTTAGTTAGGAAAATTCAGTCGCTAGGTATACATAGAGAGGTGGTAAATTGGATTAGACATTGGCTCAATGGAAGAAGCCAAAGAGTGGTAGTAAAGGATTGCTTCTCAGAGTGGAGGCCTGTGACTAGTGGTGTGCCACAGGGATCAGTGCTGGGTCCATTGTTATTTGTCATCTATATCAATGATCTGGATGATAATGTGGTAAATTGGATCAGCAAATTTGCTGATGATACAAAGATTGGAGGTGTAGTGGACAGTGAGAAAGGTTTTTCAAAGCTTGCAGAGGGATTTGGACCAGCTGGAAAAATGGGCTGAAAAATGGCAGATGGAGTTTAATACTGATAAGTGTGAGGTATTGCACTTTGGAAGGACAAACCAAGGTAGAACATACAGGGTTAATGGTAAGGCACTGAGGAGTGCAGTGGAACAGAGGGATCTGGGAATTCAGATACAGAATTCCCTAAAAGTGGCGTCACAGGTAGATAGGGTCGTAGAGAGAGCTTTTGGTACATTGGCCTTTATTAATCAAAGTACTGAGTATAAGAGCTGGAATGTTATGATGAGGTTGTATAAGGCATTGGTGAGGCCGGATCTGGAGTATTGTGTTCAGTTTTGGTCACCAGATTACAGGAAGGATATAAATAAGGTTGAAAGAGTGCAGAGAAGGTTTACAAGGATGTTGCTGGGACTTGAGAAACTCAGTTACAGAGAAAGGTTGAATAGGTTAGGACTTTATTCCCTGGAGCGTAGAAGAATGAGGGGAGATTTGATAGAGGTATATAAAATTATGATGGGTATAGATAGAGTGAATGCAAGCAGGCTTTTTCCACTGAGGCAAGGGGAGAAAAAAACCAGAGGACATGGATTAAGGGTGAAGGGGGAAAAGTTTAAAGGGAACATTGGAGGGGGGGAGAGAGAGGCTTCTTCACATAGAATGTGGAATGAGCTGCCAGACGAGGTGGTAAATGCGGGTTCTTTTTTAACATTTAAGAATAAATTGGACAGATACATGGATGGGAGGTCTGTGGAGGGATATGATCCGTGTGCAGGTCAGTGGGACTAGGCAGAAAATGGTTCGGCACAGCCAAGAAGGGCCAAAAGGCCTGTTTCTGTGCTGTTGGTCAGCCATGATGGGACAGTAGAATGGACTGATGGGCCAAATAGCCTAATTCTGCTCCTACCCCTTATGGATTTACGGTCTAGATCGAGCCTCACCCAACCTAAGGGACAAAAGCCTGCTGGCATTTCCAAACCTATTGAACTTTTCCTGCAGCTCAGGCCCTCAGGTCCCAGAAATATCCTTGTAAATTGTCCCTGATCACTTTCAAGCTAACCTCTCCTGGGGAACTGCACACAATAATCCTATTGGGCCGCACCAAGGGTTTCTACAACTTCAGCATAACATCCCAACACCTATAGTCTAATTATCATTCAATGATATATAAATATAGCGAAACAGAACAGCGTCCTCCGGGCAAAGGCGCAGAACAGCACACATGGTTAAGTTTTCAGAAAAACATAGCCACAAGAAAAATAGAAAGCCAAGTCATTGAATGGCATGACTGTAGACTTATGGGATGGGCTGTTGTCATGTCATGCCATCTGCAGAAATTCTCTGATGACTCGGCAATGGTTGGGTGTATAAAGGGAGGACGGGAGGATGAATACTGGGCCCTGGAGGAGGACTTTGTCAAATGGTGCAAGCTGAATCATCTGCAGCTCAACATCAGTAAGACAAAGGAGATGGTGATGGATTTTAGGAAGACTAAGCCTCCTCTGCTCCCTGTCACTATTGATGGTGAGGACGTGGATGTGGTGAGGACCTACCAGTACCTGGGGGTGCACCTGGATGACAGACTTGAGTGGAAACCAACACGGAGGCTGTGTACAAGAAGGTTTAGAGTCGCCTCTACTTCTCAAGGGGACTGAGGTCCTTTGGAGTTTGCAGGCCTCTCCTTCACATGTTCTACCAGTCTGTTTTCAGCAGTACAATCTTCTATGTGGTGGTGTGCTGGGGCAATGGCATCAACATGGGTGATGCCAACAGGCTCAATAAACTGATTAGAAAGGCTGGCTCTGTTATAGGAGTCAAACTGGACACACTGTGGTAGAACAAAGGATCCTCCGGAAAATGCTGGTAATTCTGGACAATGTTTCTCCCCCTCTGCACACTACTGTGGCTGAACAGAACTTTTAGTAATAGACTGATTCAACTGCACTGCTCCAAAGAGCGGTATATGAGGTTATTCTTACCCTCGGTCATTAGACTCTCTAATGAGTCAACCTATAGTTAGGGAAGTGATGACTCCCTCTTGTTAGACTGTTTTATTCTTTCTTAGTTCTCTTCTAATATTTACACGTCTGTGCGTTTGTAATGCTGTGACACCGTAATTTGCTTTGGGATTAATAAAGTACAGGTGTACCCCGCTTTTCGAACGTTCGCTTTATGAAACCTCACTGTTATGAAAGACCTACATTAGTTCCCTGTTTTCGCTAACAGAAGGTGTTTTCACTGTTACGAAGTAAATCAGCGCGCGTCCCGAGCAGCCGCTCTCCCCCGGATTTGGAACTGCATTCCAGCGGCATTGCTTAAACACGTGCCTGTGAGCAGCTGTTAGCAAGATGAGTTCTAAGGTATTGGGAAAGCCTGAAAAAACTCGTAACGGTGTTACACTTAGCGTAAAACTAGACATAATTAAGCATTTCGACCGTGGTGAACGAAGGAAGGACAGAGTAAGTTTGGCTTGTGGAAGTTGACGAAGATGATGTTGAAGAGGTTTCGGCATCCCATGACCAAGAACTGATAGATGAAGAGCTAATGCAATTGCAAGAGGAAAGGTTAACAATCGAAACCGAATACAGTAGCAAACGGACCAAAGGTGAAGTCGTCCAGGAACTGAACTTGAAGCACCTGCGTGAGATTTTTGCTGCAATAATAAAGTACCACTTTAATTTTGAAAGAGTACGTCGGTGTAGGGCATATTTGCAGGATGGTTTGAGTGCTTACAAAGAACTGTATGATAGAAAAATGCGCGAGGCTGAGCAGTCAAGCAAGCCTTCCACATCAGCCACAGCAGACGACAAATCTCGACCTTCGACATCGAGGCAGGCAGACATAGGAGAAGATGAGCTGCCTGCCATGATCGACGATGAGATGACACCCCAGTGTCCCACCACCCCAACCCCCAGGCCGCTGACAGATACCGATTCGCGGAGAATGCAGCAGTAGCCGGGAGGCACACAACACATCTTTAAGAAAAAAAGCCAAATCAAACATGCTAATTAATTAGGTGCCGCCCCCCACGTAAATGTCAGCCCAGATCAGAGGCGATTGCCGATTGCGTCGCCTCTGATCTGGGCCGACATTTACGTGCCGGGTGACACCTAATTAATTAGCATGTTTGTTTCGGCTTTTTTCTTAAAGATGTGCTGTGTGCTTCCCGGCTACTGCTGTACCCGTGCATGCTTCACCAAATGGTATCGGTTCACTGTCCGGAAGGTGGGGGCCACTGCACCACCCAAACCTGCCACAACGCAGCCTAACACACCATCATCATTTTGCTTAATGTCCTCCCGATTCCCGTAAGTGATACTACACTGTATATATATTATTTCTACCTTATATCAGCTGTGTATTTTTACATGTTATTTGGTATGATTTGGCAGCTTCATAGCCTAAAGGTTACTGGAGAGAGTGTTTCTGCCGAGGGTGCTTGCGTGAGATTTTCACTATGGAGATCTGTGCAGGCAATCGTTGTAGAAGTATTTCTAATTTATATAGGCTGTGTACTTATCATATCATTACTGCTTTTACTATATGTTACTGTTATTTTAGGTTTTATGTGTTATTTGGCATGATTTGGTAGGCTATTTTTGGGTCTGTGAACGCTCACAAACTTTTCCCATATAAATAAATGGTAATTGCTTCTTCGCTTTATGACATTCAGAAGGTTCACCAGATTGATTCCTGGGATGGCAGGATTTTCATATGAAGAAAGACTGGATGAACTGGGCTTGTACTCGTTGGAATTTAGGAGATTGAGGGGGGATCTGATTGAAACGTATAAAATCCTAAAGGGATTGGACAGGCTAGATGCAGGAAGATTGTTCCCGATGTTGGGGAAGTCCAGAACAAGGGGCCACAGTTTGAGGATAAAGGGGAAGCCTTTTAGGACTGAGATTAGGAAAAACTTATTCACACAGAGAGTGGTGAATCTGTGGAATTCTCTGCCACAGGAAACAGTTGAGGCGAGTTCATTGGCTATATTTAAGAGGGAGTTAGATATGGCCCTTGTGGCTACGGGGGTCAGGGGGTATGGATGGAAGGCTGGGGCGGGGTTCTGAGTTGGATGATCAGCCATGATCATGATAAATGGCGGTGCAGGCTCGAAGGGCCGAATGGCCTACTCCTGCACCTATTTTCTATTCCGGCTTACGAACCGTTTCATAGGAACGCTTTACCTTTGGATGGCGGGGGAAACCTGTATTTATCCTGTCCCAGTCCAGGTTGTTCTTCCACTGAGCCAACACTAAAGGGCAGCAATGAGCACTGCTGTATTGATGCTGCCAATATGGAGCCTCACAATATGAGGGTCTTGCGATCGCAATAAAAATGTCCAAGACAAACACTGTCAGAACGCGCACCTTCCTGGTGCAATGGCTTGCAACAACACAACAACAGTAGGTCCAGCTGCATCGCCATCGAGCAACTTGCTAATGGGATAGTCCTGCAGTACTCCTGTCCTTAGCACCCAGCAGTGACTTGCAATGGTAACAAAAACAAACAAAGAGAACAAATACATCTTTGGCTGGAGCCGGAATGGCCGCTGTGTCTGAGAGTGCCACCATCTTCCTGATTTTAAAGGCCCATGTGCCAAAAGCTCTCCTCAGAACCCATTTGAACTGAGAGTTGACTTTCAAGGAATTATGGACCTGTATTCCCAGATGCACTGCGCAAGTCCTTCTCTGGTTTCTCCTTCCAAAGGGCAACATCTCAGCATTACCCACATTAAATCTCATCTGTCTGTTTTTAGCCCATTCTCCTAGCTGGTCAGGAGCCTGTTGCAAGCTTCCTGACTGTCCGCTTTGCCCCAGTCTTGCAGAGGAGATTTGCCACGTGCTGTCAGGATTAGAGGGCATGGCTTGTAAAGAAAGGTTGAGCAAGCAGGAATATTTTGCTTTGGATCAAAGGAGGAGTCTTATATAAGGTGACAAGTGGCACAGATCAAGTGGGCAGCCAAAGACTTTTCCCAAGCGGGCATAATTTTAAGGCCATTGGAAGAAAGTATTGGGGGTGGGGGTGGGGGTGGGGGTGCAGGATGTTGGAAATTGGGTTTGCTTCTCTATACATGTTGGTGCGTGGTCAAGGCATTGGTCTAGTGATCTGAAGGTCGCTAGTTCGAGCCTCAGCTGAGGCAGCGTGTTCTGTCCTTGAGCAAGGCACTTTACTCTGCGACGACACCGGTGCCAAGCTGTATGGGTCCTAGTGCCCTTCCCTTGGACAACGTCGGTGGCGTGGAGAGGGGAGACTTGCAGCATGGGCAACTGCCTGTCTTCCATATAACCCTGCCCAGGCCTGCGCCATGGAAGCCTTCCATCGTCTCACCCATGGTCGCCTATTTTTTTTATACAGAATGATATGTGGAACACAGAATGGTAGAGGCAGGTACAATCAGGACATTGAAGGAAAAACAGAGGGCTATGTGGGAGGGAAGGGTTAGACTGATCTTCAAGCAGACTGCAAGGTAGCAGTGTCCAAAGTCAGCGGTCAAGTAGTCAGCACAACATTGTGGGCCACAGGCCCTGCTGTTCAACAACAGCAAAAGCCCAAACACTGCCTCATCAACATCTCACACAACGTAACACCCCAGCTCCTGCACTCAGTAACACGATTATTTCGTCGGATCCAAAGCAAGCCTGAGATACCAACCCCCATACCCCTCCTCCCCCCCGGTCCATCGGCACCGTTACCTGGAACATCCTGATCATGTCCTCGCAGTTCCGCTGCTGCGCGACGTCGCACAGCTTGGCGGTGATGTCAATGCGCCGGCAGATGTCCATGTCCACTTTCATGGCCTTCTCCTGGATCTTGGTGTCCAGCTCGCTCAGGTCCTGTGGGGGCAGAACGAGAGCTACTGGGGGGGAGGTTCTCACAGCACCGCCTGGCTCCCAGCCCGCAACCACACCCCCGCCACCTTCCGTACACAAACTGCTGTGTCACAGACCGAAGCTTTCGGCTCTCTCCTGGCCCATGGTGCTATCTGTGTGCGCGCATGCGCTCCAAACGACCGCGAGGGTCTCTCTGAACCACCCACCCCAGGGTCAGCCGACTACCGGCAACTGTAAATCCCACCTTCCCCCCCGACCCCCCAAGCACCAGTCCTGTTGGGCAGGCGTAAAGGGTTAGAGAAAGAAAGGGTCCTTGCCACACAGGAAATGCCCCGTCTCATTCCTACCACCGGGGAGGCGCTGAAGGAGCCCGAATATCTACCCTCAACAGTTTAGGAACAGCCTCCTCTATCCCACCATCCACCGACCAGGAACATTCCCTCAGTGACAAGAGAACAACCTGCAGGCGCTGGAAATCCCACCAACACACACAGAACACCAGGGGAGCTCAGCAGGCAGGGCAGCGTCAATGGAAAAGAGTGAACAGGCAACGATTCGGGCCGAGACCCTTCGTTGGGACGGGTCCTGAAGCACTGATCCTGGCCAATTTCTTCCAGTGTGTTCACAAAGCTGAAGCCCACCAAATACAGTGAATATCGGTGAACATGTGGGGGGAGCAAGACGATCTCACTTCGCTTTTTGCACTGTTTTTAAAAATATAATTTGAGGTGTACAAGCATTGATCGTGTGGATAGTCGGAGGTCTTTTCCCCAGGGCTGAAATGTCTAGCACAAGAGGGCATAGTTTTAAGGTGCTTGGAAGTAGGTACAGAGGAGTTGTCAGGGGTAAGTTTTTTTTACACAGGGAATGGTGAGTGTGTGGAATGGGCTGCTGGCAGCGGCGGCGGATACAATAGGGTCTTTTCAGAGACTCCTGGAGAGTTACATGGAGCTTAGAGAAATAGGTAGGTTAAGCCTAGGTAGTTCTAAGTTAAGGACATGTTTGGCACAGCTTTCTGGGCCGCAGGGCCTGTACTGTGGTGTAGGTTTTCTATGTTTCTATGTCTATATTTGTGTTAATTATATCTTGCACTGCATTACTGCCACCAAACAGTTCAGTGATAACCACCCTGATTCTAATGTCAATACCACTGGTGGGGGGGGGGGGGAGTGGGGTGGAATAAAACAGGGTCGGTGTAACTGGGTGGTTGATGGTGCAGACTCAAGATGCCGGGGGTGCATGTACATTCAACCCCCACCCCCACCCCCCCTCCCGGTTCACTGATAATCACTGTATTTACTTGGCTTCAGCTCTGAGGCCACAAAGGGAGAAACTGGCCGGAATTAATGCACTTGGCAGAATCTAAAGTCGTAGATTCGCTGCCCCGTTCACGTACTCAGGCGAGACAACAGTGCAGGCCGTTGTGAGCAGTCCGCTTTTAAAAATCAAGGAAGGGCTACGCAGGCTTGAGAGCCCCTCATCTGAAATACGCGGGAGCCAAAAGCATTGTGGATTCTGTGGTACTGTGTAACACCTGGGATTGCCACAGTTTCCAGCTGTGTCCTTGTGCGTTGCCGCTACGCAGTGTTTGCCTGACACGTGTGTACTTAGCAGTAAAAGTTGTTACACGCCGCCCATATAACGAAACCATGATGCGTGTGGGGCAACAAGAGCAGCTGAGCTGCATCGTGAGGACACCTGGATCAGCTGTTGAACAGGCTCTCAGTCCCCACCTCCGACGCCCTGTTTTCAGTGAAAGGTTATAGCTCACTCTATTAGCACTCGATTCCTTTTATTTTTTTTTAAAAAAAGGCCTGATGCAGTGTCTTCTGCTTAAGGATCGAGAAGGACTGTATTGGGGTGGGTGGGGGTAGACGCAACCACCTCCATCGCGGGCCACAACCCACCCCACCAGGAAGGACATCTGAAAAAGGCTGCACCTCGAGAAGGATCCTCAACACCCAGGATATGCCCTCTTCCCATTCCTACCAACTCCGAGGACCTGAAGACCCTCTTGGCCCGAAGGCGGTACCTGACTCGTTTCGGACTCGAGGGACTCGCCACCGTGCTGGGTAATTCTGCAACGGGGGATCTCGGAGCTCACGGTCCACAGCTCCCCAAATGCATCTATGCAGGTGGACCGGATAGCGAAGGGGGCACGCGGCCACACTTGCCCGCACCAGGGCACCGAGCTCGGTACATCGGAAAACACATCGCACCTTTATAAAACTCTGCTTCGGCCACATCTGGGGAATCCATGCAATGCTCGTCACCCCGCACCCCCCCACCCCCCGGCTCCCCAATCACAGGGTGGGTGTCGAGGCACTGGGACGTTGCCTGGGCTAGACAGTGAGAGCTACGGGGACAGCTTGGACAGACTTGGCTTGTGTTCTGTGCAGCAGCAGACACCGAGGGGACAGCTGACGGAGGTGCGTAAGGTGACGAGAGGCAGAGATGGAGTGGGAAGCGGCTCACAGCAGAGAGCACGTATTCAAGGCGGGATAAGTTCGAAGGTGAGATGTGGTGCAAGTTGTTTTTTTTAAAATATATAAACACAGAGAGCAGTGTCTGCCCGGAATGCATTGCCAGACGTGCCAGAGGAGACAAACACGATCGACCATAAGAGGCTCTTAGACAGGGCGTGCAGGAAATGGAGGGAGATGGACCACCTGCGGGATAAGGTGTCATTAGCCTAACGAGTCCTGCTCAGCGTTGGAGTGACCTGTGACTCGGGTTGGGTGCTAGATTCTGGGAACGGTCGTGGGTGAAGAGGTGGGAGGAAGTAGGGATGACTGAACACGGCGTTGGGGGGGGGGTGACGGACGACGGGCATTTGGTTGATGAGTGGGGACTCCTGATAAAGTGGGAGAGCTCAGGGTGGGACGTCGAGAGGGACTGAGGCTCAGGAGGCCACTGCCCCAGGAAGCAGCTGACACAGGACAGAACGAGTGGTCTTGCCCCATTGACCCGATCCTAGGGGGGTGGGCTGGGAACAGCAGCCCCACCCCTCGTTCCCTCGTTCTTTCACCTCCCCCCCTCAAACAACCCCACCCACTCACATTGCTCATCAGCCCCTTGAACACCACCAGCTCCGCCTTCAGCTGCTGAACCTTCATCACCAGCTCCTCCTGAACAGCCTCGGCCTCCTGGGACTCCTGAAACAGCCAATCAGCATCAGCACCGCGCAGGCCGGCGGCGGGGGAGTCGGACGGTGCCGTGGGGGGGGAGTCGGACGGTGCCGTGGGGGGGCGTCAGACGGGAGGGTGAACGGCGCCAGGACTGAACAGGGGCCCATCGTTACAAAGAGTACTGCACCTGAACCGGCCCACCAAGTCGGTGCCCGATTAAAATACACCCCTCCCACGCTCGCACTTGATCCACATCCCCCCAGCTTGCAGCTCTTCGAATGGAATGACCCTCATACGTCTTCTCTGCACTCTCGATCACGGCTTTCCTGTAACAGGGTGACCAAGGCCTGACACAGGAACCTCCAGTGAGGCCTCACCAATGAAAGACACAATCCCAATAAAATGTCCCAACTCTGAATGAGACACAGGAGCAGAATGAGGCCATTCAGCCCATCGAGTCTGCTCCGCCATTCCATCACGGCTGGTCCCGGATCCCACTCGACCCCCGTACACCTGCCTTCTCACCATCCTTTGATGTCCCGACTGATCAGGAAACGATCAGCTTCCGCCTTAAACACAACCACGGACTTGGCCTCCACTACAGTCTGTGGCAGAGCATTCCACAGATTCACTACTCTCTGGCAAAAAAAATCCCTCCTCATCTCCAGTCTAAAAGGTTGTCCCTCAATTCTGAGGCTGTTCCCTCTAGTTCTGGATACCCCCACCAGAGGAAACATCCTCTCCACATCCACCCTATCTAGTCCCTTCAACATTCAGTAGGTTTCAATGAGATTCCCCCATTTCCTTCCAAATCCCAGTGAGTACAGGCCCAAAGCTGCCAAACGCTCCTCACGTGTTAACCCCTTCATTCCTGGAATCATCCTTGTGAACTTTCTTTGGATTCTCTCCAATGATAACAGATCCCTTCTGAGAGATGGGGCCCAATACTAAGGGAGGCCAGTGTGCTAAATGGCTTTTCCACCACCATGTCCACCTGTGGTGCTGCTTTCAATGAAGTCTGCCCCTCTGTTCTGTGAGCTCCCTCGTGCCCTGGCAGACAGAGTTTCGGTGGTTTGGTGCTCCAAAATGTACCACCTCACCCCTCTCCATTCCCACTCCTGTTCCCCAAATGATCAAGATCCCCCTATAACCTGCAAGGGCCGTCACCATCAACATCACCCCATCACTTCGTGCCAAGCCTCGTGCATTTACATCCACATCACTCATCCAAATCACCGACCGTGTAACACACAAGTCACTGGCCTCCATGCCGAGGAACAGCCTTCAACCACCCTCTGCATCGGATTGCGGGGACAATCCTGAACCCACATAACTAGCTCTCCCTGGATCCCATGGGACCCAGCTTCCCCCAGGATCCGGCGCACAGATAAAATTCACATCCTCCTTCAATTTGTCCAGGAAGCAGCATCCAAGTGAACCTCTTTGGCCTCCTCTCCGAAGGACCCACGCCCTTCCTGAGAAAAGGTGACCAGAATTGCACACAGTACTCTAAATCGGGCAAAATCTAAATCTATACGGCTGCAGCCAGACTTCCAATGCAGGGCTGGCCTCCTCAGGTCCGAAAAAGTGGGCGGCCTACGGAGGCTCTGCAGAGGAGGTTCACTAGATGGACTCTGGAAATGAGGAGTGACTGAGCCATCTGGGACGAAACTCTCCAGGAACGGAGGAGAATGAGAGGGGATCTCAGAGAAACATACAATAATTATGAAAGGGGTAGATAAAATAGAGGCAGGAATGTTGCTTCCACTGGTAGGTGAGACTAGAAATAGGGGACATCGCCTCAAGATTCAGGGGAACAGACTTCGGATGAAGAGGAGAAACTCTGTTGTGTTCTCTACCCTGGGAAGCAGTACAGCCACACTCACATCCCCATCCACATCGACGGAGCTGCATGTATCAAGCTTCAAATTCCTTGGTTTCCACATTTCCGAGGATCTCACCTGGTCCCTGAACTCCTCCATTCTGATCAAAAAGGCCCAACAGCACCTTTATTTCCTGTGGAGCATCAAGAAAGCTCACCTCTGTCCCAGGATACTAACGGACTTTTACCGCTGTACCATTGAGAGCATACTTACCCACTGCATCTCAGTGTGGTATGGCAATTGTCCCGTATCGGACCGCAAAGCACTCCAGCGGGTAGTAAAAACTGCCCAGAGGATGATCGGCACCCAATTGCCCACCATTGAGAACATCTACCATAAACGCTGCCTGGGCAGGGCGAAAAGCATTATCAAAGATGCATCTCACCCTAACCGTGGACTTTTTACTCTCCTCCCATCCGGTAGGCGCTACAGGAGCCTCCGCTCCCGCACCAGCAGGCACAGGAAGAGCTTCTTCCCTGAGGCTGTGACCCTGCTGAACCTCACATCACAGCGCTAAGCAGTATTGCACCCATATTGTACTGTCTCAGTATTAACACTATTCTTTGCATTTCTGGTTAGATGCTAACTGCATTTCATTGGCTTTGTGTCTATACTCGGCACAATGACAATAAAGTTGAATCTAATCTAATCTAAGATGACTGCACTAAACATATCCAATGCGCAGTTAGACAGATTGTTGCAGAGGAGAGGAATTAACGGCTACAGGGAGAAGGCAGGTTGGGAAACCCCGAGGGAAAAAATCCGGAGGTGGAGCCCCTAAAGCAGTCCTATGCTGACTGGCAACTCCTGCGATGCTGCTGGTGCCAAACTGTATCGGTCCCTGCCGTTCCTTTGGGTTCATCAGACACATGGAGAGGGGGAGCCTGCTACATGGCAACAGCTTGCTCCCCATATCGTACTGCTCAGGCCTGTGCACCTTGTAGACAGCTGGGCTTCAACATCCATGGACAACCCCAGGCAATGGAGAACTCTTCCCTTTACATTCGACCTCCCAAAGATGAGTACCTCGCACTCATCTGGGTCAAACTCCATCTGCCATCACCCCGCCCTCTTCTACACTGGTGTTTGTTTCAGCTTCGCAACTTTTGCCAACTAACGCTCCTTCATTACCGAATGTTGAAATGTCTAGGTGAGGTGGATGTGGAAGATGAGGATGTTCCCTGTGGTGGGGGTATCCTGAACTAGAGGACACAGACTCTAAGTTGAGGGGTGGGCCTTCAGAACAGAGGTAAGGAAGAATTTTTTTTAAATAGCCAGAGAGTAGTGAATCTGTGGAATGCTCTGCCACAGACTGCAGTGGAAGCCAAGTCTATTTAAGGTGGAAGCTGATTGTGTCCTGGTCAATCAGGGCATCAAAGGAAATGGTGAGGTGTACGAGGTTGAGAGGGATCCGGGATCAGCCGGGATGGAATGGCAGAGCAGACTCGATGGGCTGAACGGCCTCATCCTGCACCTGTGTCTTCTGGTCTCACGTCCCCGTCGGCCCTTGACCATCTTTACTGATGCACCACATCAGGCCCCCAATCCGGATGCGCCAGCGGCTTGACACGGCAACTACTCTGCCGGCGACCGCGAGGAGCAGCGGAGATTTGGAGACACGGAAACCAGCTTCCCTCCACGGAGCCGGTCTTGCTTCCCGCTGCCTGCCCACCCACCCTGGACATGCTCTCTTCTCCACTCTCCCACCAGGCAAAAGCACGTAAGCACCAGCAGACCCAAGGAAAGTTGTGCCCAGTGTTGAATGTCTCCTCAGTATGACGAAATGGACTCCTGACCTTGTCATTTTCTTGCAATGACCTCGCACCTCGTCTACCTGCACCGTACTTCATCTCTGGGATACTTTATCCTGCACTCTGTTACTCTTTTACAACTTGTTCTGCCTCGATGCACTGTGCAGCGAAGTGATCTGTATGAAACCTAAAGGGTGGATACAGCCCAGTACATCATGTGAAAAGCCCTTTTCCCCACCCCCGAGCAGGTCTACAAGGAACGCAGACGCAGCACCCCTCATCACCGACCCCACCACCCGCGCCTTGCTCTCTTCTTGCTGCAGCCATCTCTCCTCCCCCCCATCTGCCCTCTCCCCAGTCCCCCTTCCCCCCCCGTCCATCTCTCTCATCTTCCTCGTCCATCTCTCTCCTCCCTGTCCATCTCTCTCTCCCCTCCCCCTGTCCATCTCTCTCGTCCCCCCCATCCATCTCTCTCTCCTCTCCACTGTCCATCTCTCTCTCCTCTCCACCATCCATCTCTCTCCTCTCCACCGTCCATCTCTCTCTCTCCCCTCCCCCCGTCCACCTCTCTCGTCCCCCCCCGTCTGCCCTCTCCCCAGTCCCCCTTCCCCCCCGTCCATCTCTCTCATCCCCCTCGTCCATCTCTCTCCTCCCTGTCCATCTCTCTCTCCCCTCCCCCCGTCCATCTCTCTCGTCCCCCCCATCCATCTCTCTCTCCTCTCCACTGTCCATCTCTATCTCCTCTCCACCATCCATCTCTCTCCTCTCCACCGTCCATCTCTCTCTCTCCCCTCCCCCCCGTCCATCTCTCTCGTCCCCCCGTCTGCCCTCTCCCCAGTCCCCCTTCCCCCCCGTCCATCTCTCTCTCCTCCCTGTCCATCTCTCTCCTCCCCGTCCATCTCTCTCTCTCCCCTCCCCCCGTCCATCTCTTCCCCCCGTCCATCTCTCTCGTCCCCCCATCCATCTCTCTCTCCCTCCCCGTCCGTCCCTCTCCTCCCTGTCCATCTCTCTCGTCCCCCTCCGTCCATCTCTCTCTCCTCTCCACCGTCCATCTCTCTCCTCTCCACCGTCCATCTCTATCTCTCCCCTCCCCCTGTCCATCTCTCTCGTCCCCCCCCCCCGTCCATCTCTCTCTCCCTCCCCCGTCCGTCCCTCTCCCCCTTTGTAAGAAAGCAAATCTCAGGGTAGTATATGGTGACATATACAGTTGTACTTTGATAAGAAATTCACTTTGAACAATGAGCAAGAGAAGTTTTTCACCATACCTCAGAACATGACAACAATGACCCAATCCCACAACGGCCTGCCCCACCCATAAGCCCAAGCCAGCTGCCCCAATCGAGCTTCGCTTTTCCAAATGGGTCCAAATCTCACCCTGAAGAACCCTCTGCAGCAGCTGCTCCAAGAGTTACACCAGGCCCATCGGGTCTTGGCATTTCCCAGAAAATCACTGCTTTCTTTCTCAGACAAGGGAACGCGAAGGTCGACTGATAGGTCGAGCAGATCGGGGGT
The DNA here is from genome assembly GCF_963921235.1 of Mobula hypostoma. Lineage (NCBI taxonomy): Eukaryota > Metazoa > Chordata > Chondrichthyes > Myliobatiformes > Myliobatidae > Mobula > Mobula hypostoma. Next base: position 8,954,879 of record NC_086127.1, read on the forward strand.
CAGACAAGTCGGCGGAATCAGATAGGGGGTGGGGGGGGGTGTTGGTGCTGGTCTGCAGATCGAACGCTGAGGTCGACATTGGTGGGGACCAGACAGCCTGAGAGATAGGTGGTGGGGTCAGGGGCCCTGACAATATACAGGGCAGTGCTGAATATGGTATAACTAACCTCCCCCTGCCTGCACCTGGCCCATGTCTCTCCATTTGCTGCCTGCTCATGCGTCTATCACAAGAGCGAGTGAACACCTGTCAGATCTGCCTGCACCACCAGCCAGGCAGCACAGTCCAGCACCCTCTACTCCCTGTAAAAAATCAAAATGCCTTTGCATATCCTTTTTAAATCTTCCCTTTCTGTATGCTCTCCAGATATTACCCTGGGGGAATGGGGGAATTTCTACTTGCCCTCGATCTTCAATCGGGTCTCCGCTCAGCTTCCAACTTGCCAGGTTAAGATGATAGCCGAGACTTTTCCCCAAAATGGCAGATACATTAATTTTAGGGTGAGCGGATGAGTTTATGGTTGGGTGGTATGGGGGTCGGGGCATGCCAGAGAGACTGGTGGGTCCGTGGAAGAGGCAGATATATCAGCGGTATTTAATAATCTCTGAATCGGATGAGAGAGAACCAGAGGGCTACACTGGAGGTAAGGGTTAGATTGATCACACCAGGTTCAAAAGTCAACAGCAAATCATGGGCCGAAGGACCTGCAGGGTCTATGTGTGGGCAGACTTGAAGAGGGCCGGGGCAAAGATATCCTGATGGGAGTTATATACAAGCCTCCTAACAGAGACCAGGATGGAGAGGGGAGAGGGGAGGGGGGAGAGGGGAGAGGTCATGTGAAAAGGGCACTGTCACAGTGGCCACGGGGTATTTCAAGATGCAAGTAGGTTGGAAATCATCAGGTTGGTGCTGGACCCCAAGAGAGGGGATCTGTAGAAGGCCTACGACACGGCCTTTTACAGCAGCTTGTGGTTTGACCCTCTGCAGAAAAGACAATTCTGGATTGCACGTTGGGTAATAAACCGGGGAGATTAGGGAGATTGAAGTCAAGAAACCCAAAGGAGGCAGTGATCATAACAGAATCACAGGAGAGTACACCACAGAAACAAGTCCCCTGGCCCACGGTGAACCATCCAAACTACTGACCCCCCATCTACCATAGCCCTCCACACCCCTGAACCCATTCAAACTTCTCTGAAACACTGAAATCGAGCTCACATGCACCACTTGTGCTGGCAGCTTGTTCCATGCAGCCACGCCCCTGCGAGTGAAGACATTTCTATAAGATATCGGAGCAGAATTATAGGCCTTCTGGTCTGCTCCACCATTTCATCATGGTCGATCCAATTTTCCGCTCAGCCCCAATCTCCTGCCTACCCCCCCACCCCCCACCATATCCCTTCATGCCCCGACCAATCAAGAATCTATCAACCTCTGCCATAAATACACATAAAGACTTGGCCTCCACAGCCACCTGTGGCAACAATTTCCACAAATTAGATTCTTAAGACTCTCCCACCATAGGAAACAGGTTTCCCCTCATGTTCCCCTGAAACTTTCTCATTTTTTTTTTTACCCTTAACCCAGGACAAGCTGTGGCCCCACCCAAGCACAGTGGAGAAAGTCTCCTTACAATTATCTAAACCCGACTATCAATCCACCTCTCAACCTTCTACGCTCCAAGGAATAAAGTCCTAACCTATCCAATCTTTTTTTTTTATAACTCAGGTCCTCCAGTCCTGGCAACATCCTTGTAAATTACCTCAGCACTCTTTCAACCTTATTTCCTGTACGTAGGTGACCAAAACTGCACACAATACTCCAAATTCGGCCTCACCAATACAACTTCAACATAACGTCCCAGCTCCTGGGCTCAATACTTTGATTTATCAAGGATAATGTACCAAAAGCCTTCTTTACGACCCTATCTACCTGTGATGACACTTCAAATGAATTGTGGACCTGTATTCCCAGATCCCTTTGGTCCCTCGCACTCCTCAGTGACCTCCTGCTCACTGTGCAAGACCTACTCTGGTTGGCGCTACTGAAGTGTGAAACTTTGCACTTATCTGCATTAAATTCCATCTGCCATTTTCCAAACCGTATCTCGAGCTGGCCCAGATCTCACTGCCAGCTCTGATAATCTCCCTCACTAGACACTGCACTCCCAACATTCCTGTCATCCACAAAATTGCTGATGCATTTTACCACACTACCATGCAGCTGACCAACGACAACAGGCCCAGCACCGATCCCTGCAGTACTCCACTAGTCACAGATCTCCGGTGAGAGAGGCAATCATCTACAACCACTCTCTGGCTTCATCCACAAAGCCAACGTCCAATCCAATTTGCCACCTCATCTTCAATGTCAACCGACTGAACCTTCTTGACCAACCTCCCCTGATGGGACCTTATCAAATGCCCTGCTAAAATCCATGTAGACAACATCCCCTGCCTTGTCTTCATCCACGTTCCTGGTAGCTTCCTCGAAATACTCTACAAGATTGATTGGACATGGCCCACCATGACAAAGCCATGCTGACTATTCCTGATCAGTCCCCGTCTATCCAAACATTGAGACATCCAGCCCCTTCGAATACTCTCCAATAACTTTCCCACTCCTGATATCATGCTCACTGGCCTATAATTTCCTAGTTTTTTTTTTGGAGCAAATGGACCAGGCCCAGGGGTGATCTGCAGCTGAGAGGAGGGAAGAGGAGGCTTACACCTTCTTTGGTAGAGACAGATCTCCACACTGCTTCCCGAATGGATAACATAACCAGGGAACAGACGATCCTGTCGCAAGGATCAAAAGCCCCAATACAGCAAATCGCCCGCCCGGTGCCTGTGTCCATTTGAACTCCAGTGGAATCTCGGAGTGGAAGTGGGAGGGGAAAGATCCAGTTGTCGTGGCCCGCGTGGGGACAAGCGGCAGAGGACGGACGGGGAACAAGGCTCTGCTGAGGGAGCCCTGAACAGCTGGGTACAACATTAAAATGCAAAACCAAAGACGGGAATGATCTCTGGACTCTTACCAGAGACGTGTGCAAATCAGCAAAGGATTAATCAGATCGGGGAACTAAATACGTGCTTCAAAGACTGGTGTGGGAGGAGTGGATTTGAATTTGTGGGTCCTTGGCACCAGTATTGGGGGAAGGCTGGATTTGCATTTGCTCTGACGGGACAGGTTCCACCTGAACTACGCAGGGGCCAGGACGCTGGTCAATTGTATAACGAGGGCTGAGGACAAAATAGCAATGGTGGGGGTGGGGGGAGGTTCAACGGCTTGGAAAAGTAAGGATAAAGTAAAGGGGATGGGAGAGTGCAGGAGGAGAGGTTATGAAAGTCACCAGAATAAAAAAGGACAACATTTTGAAAGGGTTAAGGATTTAACTTCAGGACAGAATTTAAAAGTGTGATGAAGGAGTTACATTTGAATGCATGCAGCATACAATCTTGCAGAGCAGTTAGAAACTGGCAGGTAAGACGTTGTGGGCATCACTTAGTCATGGCCAAAGGAAAATTGCAGTTGGAAGCTTAGCACCCAAATATGCTCTTCCTATCGAAACGACAAGCAGGTGCGTAGAGGGGGTGGTCTGGCACTATTAGTAAAATAGAAAAGAAAGAAACAAAATCAAATTACAAACAAGTGACATAGGATCAGAAGAGTAGAATTCTTGTGGGGAGAATTAAGAAAGTGCAAGGGTGAAAAGACCCGAATGGGAGTGATAGACAGGCCTTGGACGTGGATACAAATTACAACAGGAGGTGGAACTGGCATCTAAAGACAGCAAGGTCATGAGCTAAATCAGACTGGGAAAAACAGGTTGGTGCCCGATCCCAGGAGAAGGTGGTTTTAGAATGGCTTTTAATCGTACCTTGTGGCTGACCCCACAGGGGAAAAGGCAGTCCTGGCCTGGGTGTGGTGAACCCGATTTGAATCGGGTGATCAAGGGTAAGGGACCCGAAGGAGGCAGTGGTGTTAATATGATAGTATACACCCTGCAGGTTGAGAGGGAGAAGCTAAAGTGAGATGTAGCAATATTACCCTGGAATTAAGGGAACTACAGAGGCATGAGAGGGGCTGCTGGACAAAGTTGATTGAAAGGGGACACTAGCAGGGACAATGGCAAGGCAGCCATGGCTGGAGGTTCTAGGAGTGATTTAGGAGGCGCAAGATTGGTTGATTCGAAGGGAGAAGCATTCTAAAGGGAAGATGAAGCTGACGAGGGAAGTCAAAGACAGCAAAACAGCAAAAGAGGGGGCATTAGTGGGAAGCTTTTAAAAACCAACTAAAAAGCAGTAAGGAGAGAAAAGATTAAATGCGAAGGTATGCTTACCAATAATATGAGTAGTTTCAGATATATAAACAGATAATTCAGACCACTGGAAAATGAGATAGTAATGGGGGGGGGGAGAGGGAACAAAGAAATGGCAGATGAAGTCAATAAGTCAGTCTTCACTGTGGAAGACACTAGATATGTCAGAAATCTGAGGAGGTCAGGGGCCGGAAGTGAGGGTACTCACTATTTCTAAGGAGAGAGTGCTTGGGAAGATGGAAGGTTTGAAGGCAGATATAGATCATCTGGATCAGGAAGAGATTGTGGAGGCATGGCTAGTGATCTTTCAAGAATCAGTAGGTTCTGGAATGGTTCCGGAGGATTGGGAAATTGCTAATATCAAAAGGGAGGAAGGCAGAAAACAGTAAATTATAGACCAGTTAGTGGTTTTTTTTAGGTCCATTATTACCAATGAGGTTTTGGGGGTACTTGGAGGTACATGATAAAACAGGCCAAAGGCAGCGTGGCTTCCTTATGGGGTACCTAGCCAGACACGTCTGCTGAAATTCTTTGTGGAAATAACAGACACCGCTGACAAAGTGAATGTTCTTTACTTGGGTTTTCAGATGACGACGACAATGTGGTGCACACGGGGCTGCTGGAACAAGGTCAGAGCCTATGCCGTTACAGGAAAGACACTAGCATGGACAGGTCGTAGATTAAGGGGGCCAGTAGGGAGTTTTCTAGTATTCTGAATGTAGCAGATTTGAATTCAAGAACCAGTCTTCAGTCTGTAATGTCAGTTGTGTGCAGTAAAGAACTCCTTTGCAAATAAACAACTTCTGTGGAGCACAGGCTGGCCGAAAACACGAGGCTGACTGCTCAAGAGATGCAACATTACGACAACGGGACTGCATTAATTGGCCTGCACCAACTCAGGCAACTGTGGGTTTAAATACTTTGCACCACTGCAAACAACTTCAGAGGAGCTTGCAGACCCAACCTGATACTATTAATTAATTTGTGTACTCAGAGAATCAGCTCTCACAACACCTGGGCATCTGGTTCTCTGTCTCTGGAAGCTTTTAAGAATATCTGCTTGAATTACTTTCTCTCAGTGATGGTATTTGAACATTCAGCTGTCTCCCACCACAGATAAAAGGAAGCAATGTCAACGAAAGGCAACGAGGTAAGCAACATTATGTAACAGTTCAAACCATTATCTTTCACCTTCAGGGTATTAAAAAATGTGACAGACTTCGCAACTTGTGGGACTCTACCAAGAGGATTTACAGAAGAGTGCCTGCTCGTCATGATGAGCAGACTTCTCCGGCTTCAGTGCGTCTCCGGTGACTTCGATCAGTCAGCACATTCTGGGGTTAAGTGCATGAGTATTTTCAAAAGTACTTGGACCTGTTCAGGCCAAGTTTCAAACAACACAGGGGGCTGAGCCGGCCGATACAAAAGTGTGGATGTACACACGTGTGAAGGGCCAGCTTATCAGACAGTACTGCGTTGTTTGGTGAGACACGGCCACCAGATGCGAAAAGTTGTGTTCGGGGTGAGTGTATGCTCGCTGGGGTAAACTGAAGAATAGTACACCCGTTTGCGCACGTGCTTGCGTGTTTTGAGAATACGGTGGAAACTTGGAGGTAACACATGAAAGAGAATACATTAGGAATCAGGAGTTCAGAGGCACAGAACTGGAGATTTACCGAGCACGGTTCGATTTTGATTCATTACGGAAATCAGCAGGGGAAAGATTCGAGGAAGAGACCATATCCTGCTGAAGGGTCTCAGCCCAAAACGTTGACCGTACTCTTTTCCATAGATGCCGCCTGGCCGGCTGAGTACTTCCAGCAATCTGTGTGTGTTGCTTTGGATTTCCAGCATCCGCAGATTTCCTCCTGTTTGTTGACCCGGGTGCATCTGCTGAGATGAGAATCCTGACCCTAGACCTCGATCACCACAATCCACGAAGATCAGCCCCCCTTTGAATTGCTCGCGGGAATTCAGAAGTCCGGCGCGGACTCGAAGAAGTCATTGGAATGAACCTGAGGCACCCGAAGGACACGCAGGCACCGGCTGAAGAGGAATGCCTGAGGAAGACATGGGACGTTACGGCCCAGGGAAGGTAGGATGGCATGTGGACAACAACTGGGAATGCCGGTAATGCAGCCCTCTATCACCGCATTGAGGGAGAAGTGAGGGGCAGCGGGGGCTGGGGCAATCGACCAGAGGAAGGGGAGGGGGAAAGAGAAGCCCTGAAGTGACTGTAGAGGATGTATCTGCTGCCGTGAAGACACAAGGGGCTTGCTTCATGCGTCAGCAGCCGCGTCAGCTAGCAATGACTGGCCAGAGTAGACGTAGGAGAGTAAAGGAGATGGTACATTACAACTGTGACCTGGAAAGTGGGGGTTGCCCACCAAAACAGGCAGACATCACAGCACTGACCTGACTCCCAACCAAATCATAGAGCGAGTGGGGACACCATCCAGCCGGCACCTTCTGATCCAAGTGGTCACCCACAGAAGATATTATTTTTAGGGGGACGGCAATGCCATATGTTAAGCACAACAGGTTCTGCAGATGTTGGAAGTTAAGCACAACACACACAAAAAAAATATGCTGGAGGAACTCAGCAGGCCAGGCAGCGTCTATGGGAATGAATGAACAGTTGATGTTTCAGGTTGAGATCCTACACCAGGACTGGAAAGGAAGGGGGAGGACGCCAGAATTAAAAAGGTGGAGGAAGGAGAACAAGATAGGTGAAGGCAGGTGGACGGTGGAGTGGGGTGAAGTGAGGCTACGTCCACACTACACCGGATAATTTTGAAAACGCTGGTTTCACGTAAAATCAATAGGCGTCCACACCAGGCGTTTTTGAAATTGCCTCCGTCCACATTAGAATGGAAATTTGGGCAAATACCCTCCTACTGGGCATGCGCAGGGGACACAGAAAACAAGCAAAGAGGTAATGGTATACTTGGTGCGCGTTTGTCCAGTTACAGACTGGAAAAACTTAAAAGGAAATTGCCAAACGAAAGGCTTGGTATGCATTTGTCCAGAAACATTTCCTACAGCCATAGTCTCTTCACCGATGAAAGGGACAACTAAATGCAATAAGGCCTGTTATTGGGCAAAAGTGAAACTTGCTGTTACCTCATTTGTTTGCCGTTACTTTTGCTCTTTGTGTATTGTTTTGCTGTATTTAACATGTGCAGTAGAACGAGTTACTGGGCAAAAGTGACAATTGCATCTATTGAATGCTTGCACAAGCAATACATTAATAAAGCACCTTGTTAAATGTCTGCATCAGTGTTATTTTGTATTTCCATACAATGTTACATTAGGATGTTATACATCTATTGTCAGATATTGTTGTGGTGTTGGAGGCTGTGTTCAAGAAAACAATGAAATGCTGTGCTGCATTTGTTCCGGCACGTCACGACAGCGGTTTTAAAAATAGCCAGTTACCCCGTACACACTATGCCGGATATTAGGCTAGAGGTGGGTGGGGGGAGCGATCAGACGGGAGAGGAGGGTGAACTGCGGGAGAAAGGGAAGGGAGGGGGCACCAGGGGTTGGTGAGAAGATGCTTTTACAGGTCCTTTTTCTTTGGGTTGGGTAGGGAATCAAAGACGAAGCGTGGCAAGTTCATCGTGCTCACCTCCTCCAGCAGGGCCACCCTGTCCTGCAGCTCCACTCGCAGTCGGTACTCCTGCTCCCATCTGCAGAGCGAGAGCGTGGCCAGTCAGGGCTTCGCGGTCACCCACACACCCTCGGTTCACCCCCTCCTCCATAGTGACTCCTCCCTCCCGCCCAACCACTAACCTTTCACTTCACCACTACCATCTCCGCCTCACCCCCCTTCTTCCCCAAACTCCCCATCACACCACCTCCACGAACACCCCCCTCACACACCTGCCGTCCCTACCCACCCCTCCTGCCCGCTCCCCCCAGGCCCTCAATTCAAACTCTCACCAGCCCCGTCCCGCCAGCTGGGCCACCCACATCTCCTACACGCCAAATAGCTGTGTTAAGCCATTCGGCCATCGAGCTCTACCTTTCCAGCATCGCTGATTTCTCCTCTCAACCCCAGTCTCCCATCTTCTCCTCAAAACCTTTGATGGCCGTCCTAATCAAGAACGTACCAGCCGTCTCTGACAATAAATTCCACAGTTTCACCACCTTCTGAGGTAATTTCTCCTCATGGCTATCAACCCAGCCTGCAAATTAACCTTCAGGGAATGCTGCAAGATGAGTCCCAAGCCCTTTAGTGCCTCCCAATTATCAATTTCTTTCCTCATTTAGAAAACAGTGTGTGCCTTTATTCCTTCTACCAAAGAGTAGGATCATGGACATCCCTACGCTGCCGGTGGTCCGAATACTGCAGACATCACCCCCTCAGCCACCTGTGTCTTAACTTGCCCCCCCCATCACCCGACCTCTGCCTCTCCTCATCCCACCAACCTCGGCCCCTCCTCACTCCTCCCCATCCCAATTAGTCACCCTCGCCCTTACATCTCAGATTCCTCATCCTCCCAGTCTGCCTCTCTGAGACTCATCTCTACCCACCATCAATGAGCATCTCTCTGCCGCTGAGCCTCAGCTCCACTCTGTGATCCAACTCATCCATGAGGGTCGCTCCGAGCCGCAGCTCCCCCACCTCCCTGTGACCCAAATCCAGCTGTCGCTCCGGATCCCCGTATCTGCGCTTCACCGTCTCCCCCCTCCTCTTACCCCACCCATTCCCCTCTGTGCCTCGGCCCCTTCCTCTCCTCCCACGCCTCTATCCCGGGCTCCACACTCACCCGTGCGACCCGAAACCCCGACCCTCCCTGCGCCCCTTTGCCGCAGCTCCCCCACCCCGCCCCGGTACCTGTGCCGCAGCTCGTCCCGCTCTCGGCGCACCTTGCCCAGCACGTTGTAGAGAGCGCGGAGCTCGGGGCTGATGGTGTCTACCTGCACGGCCGCGCCGGGGAGACCCGAGGCGGCACCGCCGCTACCACCCCCGCCGGCCGGCGGCAGCTCGGACCCGGGGCTGAGCGGCCGGCTCCCGATGCCACTGGCGGGTCCGAGGGCCAGCGCGTAGGGCAGGCCCAGCCCGAGGCCGATGCCGAGAGGGCCGCCGACCTGCACGGCCCGGTCCCGGGTGGTGGAGCCGGAGCCGGAGCCCGAGCCCGAGCCCGGGCTCGACCCCTTCTCCAGCCGCTGCTCCAGCTGCCGGTTGCGCCGCTCCAGTTCGTGCACCCGCGCCAGGAAGCAGCGGAAGCGCAGGTTCAGCGCCTTCAGCAGGCTGATGTTGGAGCCCAGGTCGTCGCGGAGCGCCATGGTGGCCGGGTAGGGTCCCGGCGGCAGCCCCAGGCCCAGGCCCGCGTCCTCGACCTCGGCCGCCGCCGCAGCCACCAGCAAGAGGTTGGGGCCCAACAACGGGTTCATAGTGGATACGCGGCCACCCTGCGGCTGCGCAGTCTCGCCTCGTGACGTCAGAGGGCGGAGCCTGAGGTTGATCGGCAACCGCCCGGCCGGCAAGGGCGTTGCGGTAAGCCGACGTCATGGGGAGGCGGGGCAGGAGTGCTGCGGTAAGATGACGTCAGGAAGTTGGGGGGGGGGCGGGACCCGTCGGGGCAGACGCGATCCGGTTGGAGGACGTCTCCGGAGGGGCGGGATCTAGCGGACAGGGTGTGCTGCAACTGGGTAATTTCACGATTGAGAGGCGGGGCCGCCTTGGAACCTCATTGATGACGTTTGGGGAGGGAGAGGCGGAGCTTGTAGACTTGATGAACGAGAATGCTGCGGTTTTTGGACGTCACCCGGGAGGCGTGGCTGCAATGCGCTAGAAAACTGAGGGGCAGAGTGGCCGTGCGGATTAAAGACGCCTGATTAAAGAAAACGCTACGGGCGCAAATAACAGCGGGTAGTTATACCACTGGGGCCTCTGCAGTTTCTGATCTATATAAATGAACCTCACGATGTCCATATTCTTCAATTTTTCTCACATTCATGAGCCCATCCCAAAGTTTATTAATGTTATCTGCCTTTACCATCACCGCTGGTGGTGCATTCCTGGTGTCCAGCAGTCTCTGCGTAAAATAAACCTTGTGCTTCTCATCTTCTTTGAAATAACCCCCTCTCACCTCTGGCATTAGGCATATCAACTCTGGGGGTGGGGGGGGGGGGAGGAGGCACCGTTTATCTATGCCTGTCTTAATTTTATAAACCTCTGTCAGATCGCTCGCTGGCCTCCACCGCTCCAGAGAAAATAACTCCTTCCCATAGTGGGGCGACCAGAACAGTTTGCAATTCTCCAGCTGCGGCCTAACTCTTACTGCAACATAACTTGCTGAGTTTTCAACTCAGTGCCTCGACTGTGGCATATGTGTAGCCACTTTGAGGGAGCTATGAACGTGGATGCCAAGATTGCTCTGCTCATCAGCACTAAGAGTCAGAGGAATCTTGGCATCCAAGTTCATTGCTCCCTGCAAGTGGCTGCCTGGGTTACACACTTTTAAGCTCTTGCCTTGAACGGTCCCTTTACATCTGGCCTACCGGGATGCAACACTTCACTTTTGGTCAGGTTAAACTCCATTTCTCTGCCCATAGCTGCTGCTGAGCCATATCCCACTGTATTCTTCACTAGTCGGATGCACCATCCAAAAAACCGCCAATCATCCCAGCATCTGCCAACTTTGCAACCGACCCATCTGCATTTATAGACATCACAGACAGCCGAGGTCCCAACACAGATCCCTGTGGAACACCACTAATCACAGACCTCCCAGTCCCTTGGGCTAACTGTCCTCCGTATGCTCTGGCCAAGCCAGATCCGAATCCAAGCGGCCGGCTGACCACGGATATCTGCTGGGTGAGCCTCCCATGACGGTCCTGGTCAAATGCCAAGACTCAACCCAAAATGTCCACTGTACTTTTCTTCTGCCTGGCCTGCCGAGTCCCTCTGGGAGACTGTGCGTGCAGCTTGAATTCCCAGCATCCACAGGCTGGTGCGTGGCCAAGTGGTTAAGGCGTTGGACGAGTGATCTGAAGGTCACGAGTTCAAGCCTCAGCCGAGGCAGTGTGTTGTGTCTTTGAGCAAGGCACTGAACCACACATTGCTCCTGGACGCTTATAGCCCAGCGGTGGCGGTTGGTGCACTATGGACAAGACAAGATTTTCTTGTTTGTGATTGGGCTCCCTAATTCTGCCACAGTTTTCCAAACACTCAGCAGTCCTATCCCCGGGGATTCCTTACCACTGGCTGAGTCACCAGTCTGCAGCTTCCAGGATCATCCTGGGTTCCTGTCCTGAACAACATTAGCTACTTCCCAGTTCTCTGGAACCTTGCCTGTGGCTAGAGAGGACAGGAAGATATTGGTCAAGGCCCCTGCAATCTCTTCTCTCGCCTCTCTCATACTTGGGGTATGTCCCATCGGGCCCTCGGCACTCATCCACCTTGTTGCTGTTTAACACTACCTCCTCTCTTATCTCAAAGTGCTCCAGCAAGTCAATTTGCAAAACTCTATGTTCCTATCATCCCTGTCCTTCTCACTATTGCACACTGATGTGAAGGACTTGTTAAGGACCTCAACCAACGTCCTCCACATCCAAGCAAATGCTCCCACCCCCACCAAGATGAGAGGGGATCTGATTGAAATGTATAAGATTATTATGGGATTGGACACGCTAGAGGCAGGAAACATGTTCCCGATGTTGGGGGAATCCAGAACCAGAGGCCACAGTTTAAGAATAAGGGGTAGACCATTTAGAACGGAGTTGAGGAAAACTTTTTTCACACAGAGGGTTGTGGTTCTGTGGAATGCTCTGTCCCAGAAGGCAGTGGAGGCCAATTCTCTGGATTCTTTCAAGAAAGAGTTAGATAGAGCTCTCAAAGATAGCGGAGTGAAGGGCTATGGGAAGAAGGCAGGAAAAGGGTACTGATTGTGGATGATCAGCCATGATCACAGTGAATGGTGGAGCTGGCTCGAAGGGCCGAAGGCACCTATTGTCACCCCTCCACCCCCCCCCCCATCGAGAGGTCCTACACGCTCCTTAGTTATCCTCTTGCTCTTGATGCATCTATAGACTGCCTTGGTGTTACCTTTAATAAACCTTTCCATGGTCCCTCCTCGTTTTCCTAATTCCCTTCTTTAGTTCTCTTTTGGCTTCTCTACAAGCCTCAAAAGTGTCGTTTTATTCCAGCACTTTACATTAATTGCCCTTTTCTTATTGACTAGTGGAATGCATCCCCAGGGTACTGAAAGAAATGGCAGAAGTTATAGCAGAGGCTTTGGTGATAATTTACCAAAATTCTCTGGACTCTGGGCAGGTCCTGGTGGATTGGAAGATGGTGAATGTCACACTACTGTTCAAAAATGATGCAGGTATCTATAGACCAGTTAGTTTAACATCTGTCGTTGCGAAAATGCTTGAACCTATCATTAAAGAAAAATTAACGAGGCATTTGGAAGAAATGGACCCATCAGGCAGATGCAGTGTGGATTCAGCAAAGGCTGGTCCTGTTTGACAAACTGACTGGAGTTCTTTGAGGACATAATTAGCGCAGTGGATAGAGGGGAACAGGTGGACGTTAATTACTTGGATTTCCAGAAGGCGTTCGATAAGGTGCCACGTAAAGCTAAGGATGCACAGTTGGGGATGATGTAAGCATGGATAAGCGATTCTTTAACTAATAAAAACCAGAGTTGGGATACATGGGTGTTACTCTGGTGAGCGGAGTGCCACAGGGGTCGGTGCTGGGCTCACAACTGTTCACGATATACATTAACGATCTGGAAGAGTGTTGTGTACTTAAGTTTGCTGATGCTACTAAACTGAGTGGAAAAGCAAATTGTGCAGAAGATACAGTGAGTCTGCAGAGAGATATAGATAGGTTAAGTGAGAGGGCAAGGGTCTGGCAGATGGAGTACATATTGGTGAATGCTAGGTCATCCACCTTGGAAGGAAAAATGAAAGAGCAGATTATTATTTAAATAGCAAAAATTGCAGCATGCTGCTGTGCAGAGAGACTTGGGAGTGCTTGTGCATGAATCACAAAAAGTTGGTTTGCATGTACAGCAGGCTATCATGAAGGCAAATAGAATGTTGGCCTTCATTGGCAGAGGGATTGAATTTAAGAGCAAGGACATTACGCTGCAACTGTACAGGGTACTGGTGAGGCTACACTGGGAGGACTGCATGCAGTTCTGGTCTCCTTACATGAGGAAGGATATATTGGCTTTGGAGGTGGTGCAGAGGAGGTTCACCAGGTAGATTCCAGAGATGAGGGGGTTAGATTATGAGGAGAGATCGAGTCACCTGGGACTGTACTTGCTGGAATTCAGAAGAATGAGAGGAGATCTTACAGAAACATATAAAATTTTGAAAGGGATAGATATGATAGAGGCAGGTAGATGAGACAAGAACTAGGGGGACACAGTCTCAAGATCTGGGGGAGTAAACTTATTTTGGAGATAAGGAGGAACTGCTTTTCCCAAAGAGTGATGAATCTGTGAAATTCTCTGCACAATGAAGCAGGCTCGGTGGGCCAGATGGCCAACTCCTGCTCCGATTTTTTACGTTCCCCCGTCTCAACGTGTAAAGTTCTCATACCTTGTCATCTTTCTGACTGGAACATACCTGCCCTGCAGTCTGTCTTTAAACACCCTCCAAACCAGCAGATGCTGGAAATTCAAGCAACACAACATTACCCAACACCAAGTCCTCCTCTTGAACTGTCTACACGTTGAGTTAAGAAACCCTCCTGCATTCCCCTAAATTCTGCCCCATCTAAACCTCTTGCACTTCAAAGGTCATAGTTTATATTTGGGGAGTTCAACTTCCCCATGATCACACCTTTTTTTTAACACCTTTCCTGAATTTGCCTGCATATCTGCTCCTCAGTGTCCCACTGGCTTTTGGGGAGTCTGTAGAACAATCCCATCCCTCCTGTTTTTTGTGTAAGGGGTTTCTTCTTTTATATTACTGCGAAGGCTAACAAAATGGGTTCTTTGTTATGTTATAATAAAAATGGCTTTTCTGTAATAACTGCGATGTAAGGAGTTCTCTCTCTCTGCTTGTTTGGGTTATGTTATACGAACCAATTGAGATAGATGTTATTCTTTCTTGTGTGTCTGTAAGCTATTGTTTTCGCGGGCTTTGGGGCAGAAGGCACGATGGGGACAGAGAGAGGAGACGCGATGCTGTAAGCTGGGCGACGGAATGGATCCCGAGTGGAAGTTCGAGGCCCAGGGTCTCCGGCGAGGAGAGGAGATGAAGACAGACTCGTGTGCAGCGTCTGGTCGACCACCGTGGTTGGTCTCAGGTGGCAGGTCGAGGGGGTCGGAGGGGATCGAATGGTGGTAAGAGGACTCCGTTACTTTTGTGCACAAAGTGGTTGAACTTTGATAAGTTTGGCGCCTTTTACACACAGCATCCACACAAACTTGATTACCCAGTTTGGCGGGGCCAAAGGCTGCTTCCCCTAGACGGAAGCGAGCTGAGCGAGCCTGAGGCTTACCAGGGGGCTACATTTGATTTTACCCATATACTTTGTGGAGAAACCCTCTGAATGCAGCTGTGATATTGTCCTTGATTAGTCGTGCAACTCCCTCCTCCCGCTCTTTTACCCCCTCTGTCTTTTCGAAGCCCCTCGGGGACATAAGGCACCTATTCCTGTCCCTCTCTCGAGCAGGGCTCTGTAACGGCCACCATATCATAGCTCAACATCATGCTCCGAGTTCATCACCTGTACCCGTAATACTCCTAGCATTAAATTAAAATAGACACACTTCAAACTACCTGTCCCAAATCACTTCCTCGCAAACACGAGGAAATCTGCAGATGCTGGAAATTCAAGCGACACACACACACAAAATGCTGGTGGAACGCAGCAGGCCAGGCAGCATCCATAGGAAGAGGCCCAGTCGACGTTTCGGGCCGAGACCCTTCGTCAGGACTCAAATCACTTCCTGCCTGCTTTTACCGCCCCTGGCGTCTCCATCCCTCCACTTTCCCGACCCGGCGCTCTGGTCCCCATCCACCGGGCAAACTGGTGATGCCTAAATTAATGCTAATTATGCCTCTCTTGTGGCAGCCGCCTGCCACAAACAAGAGGAAAAGTGTGCAGAAGCTGGAAACCCAGGAGAGACACAGAGAAGCTGCTGGAGTGATGTTGCCGATGAGCATGTTTGCTGAAGCTTATTGTCGAAGTGCACGTATTACCTTGAGATTCAATTTCCAGCAGGCACTTACGGGGAGACACCGAAGGATTTGTGAAAAATACGCATGCGCAAAGGAAGAGTCTCAGATCCCACCACCACCAGCAGCAGGTTCAGGGACAGTCATTACCCTCAACCATCGGGCCCCACTCACCTCAACACTGAACTGATTCCACAACCTACGGACTCGCACTCTCAAGGACCACACAGCTCGCGTTCCCGGAGTTATTTACTTGCCTGTCTGTTTGTGAACTGTTATTTCAAGTGTCTGAACAGCTCGTCCTTTGCCTGGGTGGCTGCCCGTTAATTCTACTGTATTCCCCTGCTCCGTGAATGCCCGGTACGTGGTGACAGCGTGCGTGACTCTCGATACTGAGCTCACTTCGAAACCGCGCAGGCGGTCGCATGTGACCTCGTGGCTCTCTGTCCTGGCGAGTCAGTGGAATCCCCCCGCCCCCCCACCGATCACGTTGGAGGGTGGATTTGATGAAAAGGAGCACAGAGAGGTAGAACGGGAGTCTGAAAGTCACTCATCGGACAGTCTGTGCCCGTGACGATGCTGCGAGACCATTCT
The DNA here is from genome assembly GCF_963921235.1 of Mobula hypostoma. Lineage (NCBI taxonomy): Eukaryota > Metazoa > Chordata > Chondrichthyes > Myliobatiformes > Myliobatidae > Mobula > Mobula hypostoma. The sequence goes on from NC_086127.1 coordinate 8,970,949, forward strand.
CCATTGCTACTGGAAGCTCCAGACCTTGGCTGATGATAACCCAACTCCTCGCCTGCCATTCCCGCAGCCGGTCTACTCTCTCTCTCTCTCCAGCTATCCCCTCGCTCACCTCTGATACCTCCATCCCCCCACCGAGATGTCAGCCCTGCGCCCTGCCCCCCCCATCTAACCCCACTCGCACCTACCTATTTAACTGCGGAGACCCTCTCACCCCGCTTCCCTGCTCCCGTCCCAGGCTTCAGGACCCGCCCATCACCTTCCCACTGGCTCCCCTCCTCTCCTTCCTCCACTGTCCGATTCCTCCTCACAGCAGCCACTCCGGTGGTGATGTCTGTTATTTGTCAAGTAGGGTGCCGTGCACAATCCTGATTTGATGGAGGCAGACATCAGAGCACGGAGGAACATCTGGTGAAACTTCTGAAATGCCAGCTTCGCTGCTGCTGCTACTGTGTGGTCCGAAATCTCTGGAGGGGAAGGCCCCGAGTCCTCGGCTTCGCTTGTTGCTCGGCGGCCGGGGCAGGGTCGAAGCGCTCGGCAGAGGATGGTGCTCGGAGAGGCTGTATCAGAGGGGCTGGTCGGAGGCTCGAAGTTTTTGAGTGCACTCAGAGTCGGGTGCCTCCAATGGTGCTGCCTCGGCGAGTTGGCGGCACTTGGAGGTTCATGGTGGGGAGAGTTTCTCTCTTCTGTCGTCTGCGTGGGATGGTGAGTCTATCGGGACTTTGAGACTTTTCTTTACCGTGCCCATGGTCTGCTCTTTATCAAATTACGGTATTGCTTTGCACTGTTGTAACTATACGTTATAATTATGTGGTTTTGTCAGTTTTAGTCTTGGCTTGTCCTGTGTTTTATTGTGATATCATTCTGGAGGAACGTTGTATCATTTTTAATGTATGCATTGCTAAATGACAATAAACAAAAACTGAACTGAACTCCTCCGTCCTGTTGCCACTTCCACCTATCTCTCTCAGCCCCCCTCCATCACCCGCCAGCCTGTGCTCTTTCCCACCCCCATCCACGCCAGACTTTATCATTCAGGCTTCTGCCACCGTCCTCTCCAGTCCTGAGAAAGGATCTTGGCCTTTACTTCTCTCTGTAGATGCTACCCGACAGCCTCAACCCCACTGAGCCCCTGCAGTCTGCTGCTCTTCAACCCTGCTCTCTCCTCCATCCTTTCCCCTCTCTTTTCCCACTTGACTTTACCTGCCCATCATTCACCCTCTGCCTCTGTTCCTCCCCCCCCACCCGTCCTAGGGCGGGGTTCCACCTCGCTAGCTCCTGCCTACCCCTACGCAACCTTGCTTGCTTTAAACTGGCCTTGTTACTGACAGCGACAGACAGACACAGACACACACTCACACACGCACACAGAGACACACACACACACACACACACACTCGCAGAGAGACACACACACTCACGCACAGAGACACACACACCCACACCCACGCATACATACACACACACTCACACATACACACACACACACACACACACACTCGCACACAGACACACACACACTCACGCATACAGAGACACACACACTCACACATACAGAGACACACACACACAGTCACACACACACTCGCAGAGACACACACACACTCACGCATACAGAGACACACACACACTCACACACACCTCGAGCCAGTATGTCGACCGTCCTCCTCCGAGGGACACTGAGTGCCTTCAAGTGGGGCCAGACTGTCTTGCTCTGGACTCTGGTGCCTGGCAGATTATTCCTGCCCCCTCACAAGGGTAACAAGCACTGGGAGTCTATTCCTAACACCCCCCCCCACCCCCACACACACACAAACCGCGCGCCTGCTACCCACATACGAGTGCAGACAGGGCAAGCAGAAGTGACCAATTTTTATTCTATATAAAAACAGACTCCCAGGCCAGCGTGCAGCCCCCCTCCCCTCACAAAGCCTTCTTCCTCCTGAACTTTGCCTTCATCTTGCGTAACTGGAGGGCCTTCTGCATCCTGGACGCTGTGCCCATCCTGCGGCGGGGGTGCCCGCTGGCTGGGGCCCTGCCTTTCTCGGGCACGGGGTCTGCCGGTGCGGGCGCGGGCATGGCCTGTGCCCCGGCGGGGGAGGGGGCCGGGGAAGGGGCAGGGGCAGGGGCCGGCGGCAGCGAGTTGGCAAACTTGCGGAGCTTGGCCACGAAGAACCCGTCCATGTTGTGGGTGTGCGGGTAGAAGCGACGGCAGAGCTTGAGGGAGGGGTGAAACCGCCGCTCCCGAAACCTGAGGAGGGCAACAACGGGGGGGGGGGGGGAGAGAGAGGTCAGTAACAGCAGGACAGGACCCCTGGCATAACAAACTAGGGGTAAACACCAACTAGGAGGGGAGAGTTAAACACAGGGTTGGGTGAGGGTAAATGCAGACCAGAGAGGGGGGGCGTTAAACAGGCCAGAGGAGGGGAGTTATTAAACACAGGCCAAGGAGGGGCTGGTTAAAAAGACAGAAGTGGGGTAAATGCAGACTGGGAGTGGGGGTAAACACAGACCCAGTAAACAGACTGAGGGGTAAACGCAGACTCAGTAAACAGACCGAGGGGTAAACGCAGACCCAGTAAACAGACCGAGGGGTAAACACAGACCCAGTAAACAGACCGAGATATAAATGCAGACCCAGTAAACAGACCGAGGGGTAAACACAGACCCAGTAAACAGACTGAGGGGTAAACACAGACCCAGTAAACAGACCGAGGGGTAAACGCAGACTCAGTAAACAGACCGAGGGGTAAACACAGGCCAAGGGGAAAGCGGGCCTTACTTTGTGAAACCTTCCACGCCAAACTCCAGACCCGTGGATACAAGCTTTACGTTACGTTTCTTCAAAGCGTAGTCCACAACCCACTCGTTCTCCTCGACCTGTGGAGGGGTGGCGAGACAGAGAGAGAGAGAGAGAGAGAGAGAGAGAGTCAGAGAGGATGGGCGGGCAGAGGTAGGTCGGGCTGACGATGGGAGAGACAGAGGGCCGAGCCCCAGCCGGGTCCCCACCACACTCACCGTGATGGAACAGGTAGAGTAGACGAGGTAACCGCCCGTCTGGGAGTTCGCATCCACAGAGTCGATGGCCGAGAGCAGCAGCTGTTTCTGGAGCTGAGCACACTTCTTAATGTCAATGTCCTCCTGTGGGGGAGCAGCAGAGTCAGTGTGGGCAAGGTGGGGTGGTGGGGTGAGAAGGGGCAGGGCGAGGCGAGAGGGGTTGGAGTGGGGAGACGGGGGGCACGGCAGGGCGAGGGGGAGGGGAAAGGTGGAGGGAAAGGGGATGGAGGAGGCATGAAGAGGGAAGGGGCAGAAAGCAGGAGGAGGAGGAAAGAATTGAGTGAATGGAGGGGGGGACAGGGAGGAAGACGAGGCCACGGGACGGTGCTCGAGGGTCAGGTGTACACGGGGCTCCACACACCTTGTTGGTCTTGACACTGGGATCCTTTGAGATGACACCGGTCCCGCTGCAGGGCGCGTCCAGCAGTACCCGATCAAATCCCCCCATCACCTGGGCAAACAGTGCACAGTGAGTTACCCCCACCACACCACCCAGAAAAACCAGCCAGTGGTGAGTCAGTCCTGGCTTTACCCTCCCGATCACTGTCCCAGAATCTGGGCTCTGGGTTTGGGAAGGGGGGGGGTTCTTTAAATCAGTCCCCAGGTCACGCTCCCTTTCCCTGTTCCACCGCCCCCAGGTCAGGGAGGGAGGGGGGTGAACCAGCCCAGCTTTACTCTCCCCTTCCCAGGCCCCTGCACCCAATGCCAGCCACCGAAATGCTCCCACGCACAGAGCCTGTGTTGCCAAACTTCCCGCAGCATCTTGTGCCTGCGTTACTCTGGATTTCCAACATCTGCAGAATCTCTTGAGTTCATAAAGAGGATTTACAAAGTTTTGAACTAGTGTCAAGACCATAAGATATAGGAGCAGAATTTGGCCATTGGGCCCATCGAGTCTGCTCTGCCATTTCATCATGGCTGATCTAATTTTCCCTCTCAGCCCCAGTCTTCTGCTTTCTCCCCGTATCCCTCCATGCCCTGACTAACCAGGAATCTATCAGCCTCTGCCTCAAATATACCCAGAATTGGCCTCCAGAGCCGCCTGTGACACCGAAATCCACAGATTCCCCTCCTTCTGGCTGTATAAAAAAAAATTCCTCATCTCTGTTCCAAAACGGGCTGGCACTGTAGCGCAATGGTGAGCACAGCGCTCTGCAGTCCCAGCGACCCTGGTTCAATTCCCATCCCTGCCTGCGAGGAGTTTGGACGTTCTCTCCCCGTGACTGGGTGGGTCTCCTCTGGGTGCTCTGGTTTCCTCCCACAGTCCCAAGGCGAACCAGCAGGTAAATTAATTGGTCACGGTAACCCGTCCCATGAGGATTGAATCGTGGCTCGAAGGGCCGGAGGGAGCTATTTCAAAGTGGAAGCCCCTCAACTCTGAGGCTGTGCCCTCTGGTCCGAGGCTCTCCCACCATAGGAAACGTCCTCTCCACACCCACTCTATCAAGGCCACCCCTCATTCTTCTGAACTCCAGAGAGTGGAGGCCCAGTGCCAAACACTCTTCATACGACAAGCCTTTCAATCCTGGAATCATTTTCATGCACCTCCTTTGAACGGTCTCCAGTTTCAGCAGGTCCTTTCTCTGATAAAGGGCCCAAACCTGCTCACAAAACTCCATGTGTGGCCTCACCTGTGCTTTACAAAGTATCAACATTACATCCTTGCTTTTGTATTCCAGTCCCCTCAAAACGAATGCTGACATTAAATCTGGCTTCCTCACCACTGACTCAGCCAGCAAATTGACCTTTAGGGAATCCTGCACAAGCACTCCCAAGTCCCTTTGCACCTCAGATTTTTGAAATTTCTCTCCATTTAGGAAGTCTACCTTTTTATTTCTTCTGCCAAGGTGCGCGACCATACACTTCCCAACACTGTATTCCATCTGCCATTTCTTTGGCCATATCTCCTAATCTGTCTAACTCCTTCTGTAGCCTCTCTACTTCATCCAAACGACGTTTCTTCACGGGTCTTTGTATTCATCGCAAACATGGCCACAAAGCCATCAATTCCACCATTCAAGTCATTTGACATATAATGTAAAAAGAATTGGTCCCAACACAGACCCCTGTGGAACACCACTCGTCACTGCCAGGCAGCCAGAAAAGGCTCCCTTTATTCCTACTCTTTGCCTTCTGCCAGTCAGCCTCTGCTTTATCAATGCTAGAATCTTTCCTGTAATACCATGGGCTCTTAACTTGTTAAAATATGTTTGTGATTTTTATAGATGACCTGGATGAGGAAGTGGAGGGAAGGGTTAGTAAATTTGCTGATGACACAAAGGTTGGGGGTGTTGTGGATAGTCTGGAGGGCTGTCAGAGGTTACAGCGGGACATTGATAGGATGCTAATCTGGGCTGAGAAATGGCAGATGGAGTTCAATCCAGATAAGTGTGAGGTGGTTCATTTTGGTAAGTCAAATATGATGGCAGAATATAGTATTAATGGTAAGACTCTTGGCAGTGTGGAGGATCAGAGGGATCTTGGGGTCCGAGTCCATAGGACACTCAAAGCTGCTACGCAGGTTGTCTCTGTGGTTAAGAAGGCATATGGTGCATTGGCTTTCATCAATCATGGAACTGAGTTTAAGAGCCGAGAGGTAATGTTGCAGCTATATAGGACCCTGGTCAGACCCCACTTGGGAGTACTTTGCTCAGTTCTGGTCGCCTCACTGTCGGAAGGACGTGGAAACCATAGAAAGGGTGCAGAGGAGATTTAGAAGGATGTTGCCTGGATTTTGGAGCATTCCTTATGAGGATAGGTAGAGTGAACTCGGCCTTTTCTCCTTGGAGTGACAGAGGATGAGAAGTGACCTGATAGAGGTGTATAAGATGAGAGGCATTGATCGTGTGGATAGTCAGCGGCTTTTTCCCAGGGCTGAAATGGCTAGCACAAGAGGGCATAGTTTTAAGATGCCTGGAAGAAGGTACAGAGGAGATGTCAGGGGTAGGTTTTTTACGCAGGGAGTGGTGAGTGTGTGGAATGGGCCGCCGGCGGCAGTATTGGAGGTGGAAATAGAAGCGGGAGAAGATGGCGGTGCGACGACAGTGATGAATATCTGTTACCTGTCAAGTAGAGGACCGTGCAGAATTCTGATTTGATGGAGACGTACGTGAGTGCATAGCTGAACATCTGGAAAACTTCTGAAATGACCGCTTTGCTACCGCTGCTACTGTGTGGTAACCGGAATCTCTGGAGCTGAAGGCCTTGAAATCCTCCGCTTTGCGTGTTTCAGCGGCTGGGGAGAGTTCGAAGGCGCTTGGCAGAGGATGGTGCTCGGGAGGCTGTATCGGAGAGGCTGCTCAGAAGCTCCAAGTTTTCAGACGGATGGACTCAGGGTCGGTTGTGGTCGGCTGCTTCCAAGGTATCAGCAAGTTGACGGTGCCTGGAGGTTTATGGCAGGGAGTTTCTCCCGTTTGCCGCCACTATCGGGGACTCGGGAATCAATCAACTCGGGGACTTCTGAGACTATTTTTTTTACTGCGCCTCTGGACTGTTCTTCATCAAATTATGGTATTGCTTTGCACTGCTGTAACTATATGTTATAATTATGTGGTTCTGTCAGTGTTAGTCTTTGGTCTGTCTTGTTTTCTGTGATATCACTCCGGAGAAACATTGTATCATTTCTTAATGCATGCATGCATTTCTAAATGACAATAAAAGAGGCTGAGTGTTCTCATAATCTAAATGATAGGGTCTTTTAAGAGACTCCTGTTTGGCTACATGTAGCTTGAAAAATAGAGGGCTATGGGTAAAGCCTAGGTAGTTCTGAGGTAGGGACATGTTCGGCTTTGTGGGCTGAATGGCCTGTATTGTGCTGTAGGTTTTCTATGTTTCTATGTGTGACACCTTGTCAAAGGCCTTCTGAAAATCTAAGTACACAACATCCACCAATTCTCCTTTGTCTGTCCTGCTTGTTATCTCTTCAGAGAATTCCAACAGGTTTGTCAGATGAGATTCTCCCTTGAGGAAACCATGGTGACTACGGCCTATTTTATGGTGTGCCACCAAGTATCCTGAAACTCCATCCTTAATGATCGATCCCAACATCTTCCCAACCACTCAGGTCAGGCTAACTGGTCTGTTACTTCCTTGCAAAACAAACAGAAAATGCTGGAGGAACTCAGCAGGACAGGCGGCATCTATGGAAAAGAGTACAGTTGACATTTTGGGCTGAAACCTTTCATCAGGACTGGACAAAAGAAGATGAGGAGTCAGAGTTAAAAGATGGGGTGGGGGGGGAGGAAGAACCACAGGGTGAAAGGTGAAACCAGGAGGGGGGAGGGGTGAAGTAAAGAGTTGGGAAGTTGATTGGTGAAAGAGGTACAGGGCTGGAGAAGGGGGAATCTAATAGGAGAGGAAGAAGGCCATGGAAAATAAAGAAAAGGGGGAGCATCAGACGGAGGTGATGGGCAGGTAAGAGGAAAGGTGAGAGAGGGAAACGGGAATGGTATTACTGGGCTCCAGAAATCGATGTTCATACCATCAGGTTGGAGGCTGCCCAGACAGAATATATGGTGGTGTTCCTCCAACCTGAGAGTGGTCTCATCGCGACAGTTGAGGAGGACACGGATGGACATATCGGAATGGGAACGGGAAGTGGAATTGAAATGTGTGGCCACGGGAGATATCCCGCTTTTTCTGGTATGTGCTTGGTGAAGTGGTTTCCCAATCCACGGCGGGACTCACCGATATACAAGAGGCCACACCAGACGCAGTAGACGACCCGAACAGACTCACAGGTGAAGTGTCGCCTCACCTGGAAGGACTGTCTGAGGCCCTGAATGGTAGTGAGGAAAGAGGTGCAAGGGCAGGTGTAGCACTTGTTCTGCTTGCAAGGATAAGTGCCAGGAGGGAGATCGGTGTGGAGAGACGAATGGACAAGGGAGTCGTGTAGGGAGCGACCCCCGCGGAAAGCAGAAAGTGGAGGGGAGGGAAAGATGTGCTTGGTGGTGGGATCCTGTTGGAGATGGCGGAAGCTGCGGAGAATTATGTGCCAAGGCTGGTGGGGTGGTAGGTGAGGACAAGAGGAACCCCATCCCTGGTGGACTGTTAGGAGGACAGGCATGTGCAAAATGGAAGAGACGCGGTTGAGGGCAGCATTGATGGTGGAGGAAGGGCAGCCCCTTTCTTTGTAGGAGCAGGACATCTCCTTCATCCTAGAATGAAACACCTCATCCTGAGAGCAGATGCGGCAGAGACGGAGGCATGGTGGGAAGAGGTGTAGTCGAGGTAGCTGTGAGAGTCAGTGGGTTTATAATAGACATCGGCAGATATAAGCGGGAGAGAGGGGGAGAGAGGGGGAGGGGGAGGGGGAGGGGGAGAGGGAGAGGGAGAGGGAGAGGGAGGGGAGAGGGGGAGAGGGGGAGAGAGGGGAGAGGGGGGGAGGGGGAGGGGGAGGGGAGAGAGGGGAGGGGGAGGGGGAGGGGGGGAGAGGGGAGGGGGAGAGGGAGAGGGAGGGGGAGGGGAGAGGGGAGAGGGGAGGGGGAGGGGGAGGGGGAGGGGGAGGGGGAGGGGGAGGGGGAGGGGGAGAGGGGAGGGGAGAGGGAGGGGGAGAGGGGAGGGAGGGGGAGGGGGAGGGGGGAGAGGGAGAGAGGGGAGAGGGGGAGGGGGAGAGGGAGGGGGAGGGGGAGGGGGAGGGAGAGGGGAGAGGGGGAGGGGGAGGGGGAGGGGGAGGGGGAGGGGGAGAGGGAGAGAGATATGTTGGAAATGGAGCAGGTAAATTTATTTCCTTCCCATTTTGAAGAGTGGTGTGACAATTGCAGTCTTCCATTCCTCCAGAACCATTTCGGAATCTAGTCACCCCTTAAGATCATTACTAATGTCTGCATATTCTCTTCAGTCACCTCTTTGCGAGCCCTGAGGTATACACTATCTGGTCCAGGTGACTTACCTACCTTCAGATCTTTCAGTGTCCTGAGAAAATGCTCCCTAAGTAATTGCAAATTCACACAATTCTGCCTCCTGACACTCTCGAACTTCCACTATAGTGTCTTCCACCGTGCAGACTGATGCAAAATACTTAATCAGCTCGTCCGCAATTTCCTCATACCCCATTACTACCTCTCCAGCATCGTTTTCTAACGGTCCAACGTCCACTCTCACCCCTCTTTTACACTTTATGTATCCAAAGAAACTTCTGACATCTTTTCATATTTAGCAAAAAAATCAAGTTAATGAATGTTACGATCCAATCAGCAACTACTGCCTGAAGATTTTGATTACTCTACCTGATCGAGTAACATTAACTTTCCTCAACGTTGTTTTAGAAAGACCTAGCATCTCTTTGCAAATTCCTTCAGAAAAGCTGTCCAACTCCAATTGAAGCATTGCAGTAGGCAGAAGCAAAATTTAACAAGTTACGGTCACAGTATCTTGGCGATACCGTTTATTGGAGTGACAAGGTGAAAGATCTGCTTGCATCTGTTAGTTCTGGCACCGATACTGTTCCACGTGCGTGCAATCACTTGGACGATAGATTTCCCGAATTAGATGAGTTCAGAGAATGGCAATTTTCGACCCTGCTGCTGTTGCAAATACAACTGATTTTGAATTTGGAAATGAGAATGCTGTACGACTGGCAAAATAATTCTCAGCTACCATTGCGAACTACGACAAGCGCGTTACCTCAAAAAGATGGCAGCAACACTGTGATTTCAAATGGCGTTTCTGAGAAAGCTGAAACTGGTTCAATTAAGATGGCCATTGATTTCTGAACTATGCACCAAGAAGCTAAGAATTTGCAGAACTGACAATTTTTGTTGACATTGTTGGAAATTTTCAAGCTCCCAGTGCTAACTGCAAACGCGGATTTGGTCTTGTAAATTTAATCCAATGTAAATCCAGAAATAATCGAGGAGTAGAACCTTTGGATGATCTAATGAGGATTCAGATGCATCTTTCATCTGGATGCGAAATTAAGCTGGACGGTGTTTATAGTGGATTTGTCATACAGACAGATGAGAAACGCAAAAGATTTTCTTTGCAGTTCCGTATTTCATGACACACTTCAACAAATAAAATCAAAAGCCTGTGATTTTTTTTTCCAATTTTCACTCTAGATATTCATAGTATGCATATTTCAAAACATTTAAATTGCCGTAAATACTATGTTAATATTTTAAAAAGTTAAATGTTAACATTTAGATTAACTTTCTACAGTGGGACAATTGAGAGCATCCTGACTGGCTGCATCACTGCCTGGTATGGGAACTGTACTTCCCTCAATCGCAGGACTCTGCAGAGAGTGGTGCGGACAGCCCACTATTCAGGAAATTTACAAAGACAGATGTGCAAAAAGGGCCCGAAGGATCATTGGGGACCTGAGTCACCCCAACCACAAACTGTTCCAGGAAGCAGTACCGCAGCATTAAAGCCAGGACCACCAAGCTCTGGGGACAACTTCTTCCACCAGGCCATCAGACTGATTAATACACGCTGATATTACTCTGTTTCTCTACTATATTGACTGTCCTGTTGTACATAATATTTACTACAAATTACTAAAAATTGCACATTGCACATTTAGACAGAGGCCTAACATAAAAGATTTTTACTCCTCATGAAAAAATAAAGTCAATTCAATTCAATTCAGTTTTCAGGCTGTGCACAAATTTCCTGCCCTGGGCAGTGGCTGGTCTGCACGGCTGTGAAAAGGAGGGAGCATTGCTGAGGACGTACCTTGGGGAAGTCTCTGCCGTCGCAGTTGGAGACGATGGTGTTGGTGACACCGAGCCGATGAAGGTTCCCCACCACACTGCGCAGACGCTCTGCGCTGGGGTCGTTGGCCACAATCACCCCCGTGTTCTTCATTAACTGAGCTGTGTGCCAACAAGGGGCGTCAGACCCAGGGCATCCCCACCTGCCCCTCCCTCCCGTCTGCCAAATTTACCCCTGTGACTCCAACCATTGCCCTTCTCAACTCTCCCCCACTTTTCACCTCTCTCCCCTGACCCTCTCCCCTTTCATTCTTCTCATCTCCCCAACACCTTCTTCCTGTCTGTCTTCCCATTCCACTCCCTCACTTTCCTCTCAGCCTTTTCTTGTACCTCTCGTCTGCCACTTCTTCTCTCCCCCACCACCATCCCCTTTCCCATCTCCCCATCCACTCACACTCCCTCATTCTCTCCACAACCTCCTCTCCCTCTGGCCTTATCCCCTCTTCCTTCCACTCTCCCTCCCTCATCCACCATTCTCTCTCCCCCACCACCGTCCGCTTTCCCATCTCCCCATCCACTCACACTCCCTCATTCTCTCCACAACCTCCTCTCCCTCTGGCCTTATCCCCTCTTCCTTCCACTCTCCCTCTCTCATCCACCACTCTCTCCCCCACCACCGTCCCCTTTCCCATCTCCCCATCCACTCACACTCCCTCATTCTCTCCACAACCTCCTCTCCCTCTGGCCTTATCCCCTCTTCCTTCCACTCTCCCTCCCTCATCCACCATTCTCTCTCCCCCACCACCGTCCGCTTTCCCATCTCCCCATCCACTCACACTCCCTCATTCTCTCCACAACCTCCTCTCCCTCTGGCATAACCCCTCTTCCTTCCACTCTCCCTCCCTCATCTACCACTCTCTCTCCCTCTTTCATGCACCTCTCCCTCCTACTCTCCCCCTTGTCCACCACTCTCCCCCCATTCACCTCTTCCTCCCACGCTCCCTGCCCCCTCCCCCCCCACAGCTGCCCTCAACCCCCCTTCTCCCTCTGCCTCTCCGCTCCCTGCTCACCCCCTGCCGGTCTCCTTGCTGCTGTCTCTCTGCGCCCCACCCGCCGCTCCCCCTGTTGGCCCCCTTCTCTGCACCCCCTCACCTCTCCCTCCCCTTGCACACTCCCACCTCGACTCACGGTCTCTGCACCCCCGTCCGCCACTCTCCCTGTTACACTCCTTTCTTTCTGCCTCTCCAACGCTCCACCTCCCTGTACCCCCCTCGCCCTCCCCACTCACCGCAGTAGGTAGTCTTCCCCCCCGGGGCACAGCTCATGTCGAGGAGCACCTCTCCCTCCTGAGGGGCAAGGGCCATCACTGGCAGCAGGCTGGAGGCACCCTGGAGCATATAGTGGCCTGCGAGGTACTCGGGGGTGGCTCCTGGGGGCAGAGGACAGCGTCAGAGAGTCCAAGGTGGGGGGGGGAGCAGGAGGAAAAGGAGGGAATGGGGGGAGAGGGGAGGGAGAGAAGGGGACGCAGGAGGGGGTGGAAACCTTGGGTGGGGGTTAGGGAGGGAAGGCAGCAGGAATAGAGCTGAGATAGGTCGGGGGGTGGGAAGAGGAGGAGTGTTGCAAAGGGGGAAGGGGGAAGCCGCGGGCCGGTGGGGGGCAGACAGGGAGCAATGGTGGCGACAGAGGGTGGGAGACAGACAGTACCTCTCCCCCACCTCACCCCTGAACTCACCGATGGGCACGGCAGAGTCGAAGATGACCAGGCCAGTCTTGGACCACTTGCCCAGCGGGTCTAGGTTCACCCCGCGGTTGATCAGTGCCTGTGCGGAGAAGGAGCGACTAAGGTCAGGCGGTCTCAGTTACTCCGCTCTCCCCACCCACACACCGTCCCTCACGTGCAGAGAGGGTGGGGGGAGGTCATGTACGGAGAGACAACCCATATCCCCCCTACACACTCACCGCAGCCGAGACTGACCCCACTCCATCAGGCGCCCCATGGGCTCCAGTTGCCCGACCCACTCCCACCCCGGGTATCTCTTCCCTTCTCCCCAGCCGATGTCCACCACCCTCCCCTCCAGCCGAGACGTCCCACCTCTCCAGCCCCAATCACACCCCACCTCACCTGGGCCAGGTCTCGCCGGCGGGTTTTCAGGGTGTTGGTACGGACGGTCACGGGTCGCTGAACCTCACTGGCCTCCAGGAACTCCAGCAGCTGTGAAGGAAGGTGAAGGGGGTCACAGGAGGGTGAGGGCTGCTCTCCGTCTCCTTCCCTTCAGTCCGTTCCCTCCTCCCTCTCTCTTCCCTTCTTCCCACTCCCCTGTTCTTTCCCCATTCTCCCCCCCGCTCCCCTCCTCTGCTCCCTCTTTCTCCCGTTCTCTTTATTTTAACCGTCCAGCAACCTCCCAATTTAACCCTCGCCCCCTCGCGGGGCAAGTTACAATGTCCAATTAACCTACCAACCTGTGTGGTCAAGTGGTTAAGGCGTTGGTCTAGTGATCTGAAGGTCGCTAGTTCGAGCCTTGGCTGAGGCAGCGTGTTGTGTCCTTGATCAAGGCACACATTGCTCTGCAACAACACTGGTACCAAGCTGTATGGGTCCTAGTGCCCTTCCCTTGTACAACATCGGTGGTGTGGAGAGGGGAGACTTACAGCATGGGCAGCTGCCGGTCTTCCATACAACCTTGCCCAGGCCTGAGCCCTGAAAACCTTCCAAGGTGCAAATCCATGGTCTCACGAGACTAACAGATGCCTATAACCTACCAACCAGTACGCCTTTGGACTGTGGGAGGAAACCAGAGCACCCGGAGGAACCCCACGTGGTCACGCGGAGAACGTACAAACTCTTCACAGGCAGTGGCGGGAACTGAACCGGGGTCGCTGGGACTGTAGAGCGTTGTGCTCAGTGCTACCTCCTTCTCCTTCCCCTTCCTCTTACCCTCTTTCCCTTCACTGGTCTCCTTATTCTTGCCATCTCTCCCTTCCTTCCTTCCCCTTTCCATCCTCCCTCCTCCTTTCTTCACATCTCTCCCCACCTCTTCCATCCCGCCCCTCTCTCCCCACCCCCTCCGCCCCTGCCGTTCCCCACCTCGGGCAGAGGGAACAACTCCATCAGCTTCTCGATCAGGTAGCTGTTGTAGCTGTAGTAGGTGGCCAGGTCTCTGCGGAGGACCTGCAGGTACTCCTGCCGGTCCCGGCCCTCCTCCCGTCTCGCGCGGAAATCCGCCAGCACCTCCAGGGTGTCCTGGATCCTCTGGAAGATCAGCTTCAGGTCCGGGGGCTGGCTGGGTAGGATGGAGTGAAGGAAAGGGTAACAGGGCCCTCCCCTACCGGCCCGCCTCACACACTCTCCAAAGTCAAGAGATTCCACAAGGGAGCTTGGTGGCTCAGCAGGTGCAACAGGTCATCGAGACGGCAGATGCAATGTTGAAACGCAATCATTTCCAGAAGGGATTGCACTTAAGAGGAGGGAGGTCATGCTGCAACCGTACAGGGTGCTGGTGAGGTGGCACCTGGAGTAATGTGTGCAGTTCTGGTCCCCTCACTTGGGGTAGGGTATCCTGGCTTTGGAGGCGGTTGAGTTCACCAGGCTGATTCTGGAGATGAGGGGGCGTGAAGTCTACAAGGCGAGGCCGAGTCGCCTGGGATTATACTTGCCGGGCTCCAGAAGAATGAGCGGAGGTCTCGGAGAAACATCGAAAGTCATGAAAGGGACAGACAACGGAGGCTGGGAAGCTGCACCCGCCAGCAGGTGAGGCTGGAACTAGGTGGACAAGGTCTCAAGATTCAGGGCAGTAGATTTAGGGCAGAACTGGGGAGAAACTGCTCTCCCCAGAGAGAAGTGAATCTGTGGGATTCTCTACCCAGGGAAGAAATATACCGTTAAAAATATGTCCAGCGTAGATTGCTAAGATTTTTGCAGAGCAGGAGAATTAAGGACTGCGGGGGGAAAGGCAAGAAGGTGGAGCTGACAGCAGCGCCTGAACAAACACGATCGTACTGAATGGCGGAGCAGACTTCATGGGCCAGACGGCCCAATCCTGCTCCCTTTCTCCCGGATTACACCAGATCCTTTCTCCCTGTGGCTATAAGACTCTCCAACGCCTCCTCCTCAAGTAAATAAGTACATGGTTTCATTGCACATCTGTATTTTGCATTACTTTTTAATGCAGATGTGGTATTTTTCCGAACGTCAAGGCTTACAGTTTGTATTTTAAAGCACGCCTTTCTGACTGAACAGCCTTGCAACAATAATTTCCTTTGGGATAACTAAAAGTTTCACCTTACCTTCCCAATGGGGCATCTGCCCAGTGGGCAAGGCATCACTCGGGCACAGAAGGGAGAACCCTCGAAGGAGTGAAGCACCACACCAGCCACCGATGAGAGACCCCTCGGTGTTGAGGGAGAGATCCCTCACAGGGGATGAGGGAAATCCCTCAAAAGGGCAGCGGGATCGCGGTAGCCACTCCATGCGAGATCCCTCAATGGGGGGGTGGGGGGGCTCACACGATCCACCACTTGACCAGCTTGACACTGCGCCAGGCAGGCTACCGGACAGGATTCAAAAGCACAAGGTATTCGGCAGATGCTCGAGATCCACAGCAGCTCCTGCAGAACACCAGAGGAGCTGAGCAGGCCTGGCAGAAGGAAGTGACGGCTGACATGGTGGGCTGAAACCCTTCAGCAGGACTGGAGGGGAAGGAGTGGAGGGGGGGGGGGTCAGAAGCCAGAGTGAGGAGATGTGGGGGCAGGGGAAAGGTGTACAGTCTGACAGGTGATAGGAGAAACCAGGTTGGGGGAGAGTGGATGAGGGAAGGCAGCAGATGTGATTTACTAATGCTTTCCTCTCTTTATTCAATTTAATCTTTTTTTAATGTATCTGCTCCCTGTTACGACTGATGGTGACGACGTGGATGTGCTGAGGTCCTACATGCACCTGGGGGTGCATCTGAATGACAGACTTGAGTGGAAACCAACACAGAGACTGTGTACAGGAAGGGCCAGAGTCGCCTCTACTCCCTGAGGGGACTGAGGTCCTTTGGAGTTTGCAGGCCTCTCCTTCACATGTTCTACCAGTCTGTTGTCAGCAGTACAATCTTCTATGTGGTGGTGTGCTGGGGCAATGGCATCAACAGGGGTGATGCCAACAGGCTCAATATCTGATTTGAAAGGCTGGCTGTCAAACTGGACAAACTGCAGGTTGCTGGTAGAACAAAGGACCCGACGGACAATCCTGGCATTTGCAGACAATGATTCTCATCCTCTGCACACCACCTTGGCTGAGCAGAGAGGGAGCACTTTTAGTCATAGACTGAGACCACTCTGCTGCTCCAAAGAGTGCGATATGAGGTCATTCTTACCTTTGGCCGCTAGGCTCCATAATGAGAATATCGCCGGGGAAGTGATGACCCCTCCCCACTCCCCACCCGCCAGACTGTTTGAGGTAACTTATTTTTTATTCTTTCTTACTTCTCTTCTAATATTGCACTTGTAAGGCTACTGTGACACTCTTGATTTCCTCTGGGATCAGTAAAGTATCTACCTATTTACATACTTATGTAATTTATGGTCTTTTTTACACACTGCAGAGGAGAGCTGCTGCAAAACGATGCATTTGACAGCACACGCCGATGGCACCGGACCCGATCCTGACTCTGAAGGCACTCGAGTGACAAACCGCTGGAGGAACCTCGCGGCCCAGGCACCGCCGATGGAGAAGAGAGAACAGAACAGCCGACGTTTCCAGTCCACGGGGTAGCAAACGGTTCGAGGGATGGGTGCCAAGAGGCACGAGCCCAAATGGGAGTCTGGTCAACGGGGACCAGTTCGGCCAAAGGGCCTGCGACACAGAACCGGAGAGCACTTGCAGAGACAGCCTTGGGCCCCCTGATCCAAGGAAAGATGGCCGGCGGAGGAGACAGCTGACGAGAGAGATCCCGAGGCCGATCATACGAGGGTCGCTTGACGGCTCTGGGCCCAGACTCAACGGAATTCAGCGGATGACGGGGGTGTTGCGGGTGGCACCTCATTGAGACCTGCGAGGGGCTGAGGTCGCCGGGATAGAACGGACGCGGGGAGGGAACTTTCGCCACCCGAGGGCACGGCCTCAGAATAAAGACCTGCTTCGACGGGAATCCTGGCCAGCACGGAGCAACTGGGCTCTATGGCCTGTTTCAGACACACACACACACAGACACACAACACAGACAGACACACACAACGCAGAGACACAGACACACAACACACAAGAAAGGATATTTTCCCGGGCAATCTCCTGCCCACTCGGCAGTGTGAACCTCTCGACCTCTGCCACGTTGATCTTCACCTCCTCCTCCTCTTCCTCCTCAGCCACTGTCCCTCCGTCCTTTTTGACTGCCCTGGAACAGATTCCTCCGTCTGAGTCATTCTGCCCTCCTGCCAGGAACCTCCCTCGCATACATAACCGCCACCCACCCCAGGAGAGCTCCCTCAATTGCAATCCTGCATCGGGGGTGGCGGGGGGGCCCACCGTCGGACCATCTCTGCATTCAGCGAGCTGCCCGTGTCCTGGTTGTGTATGCGAGGAACTTCCTCAGCCCCAACCCCTCCCCCCCACCACCGTGCGGGAAACTCCCTCAGCCACACCCCACCCACCCTCCCCAGTGCAGAGAGCTCCATCAGCACCCCCTGCCCCAGGGAGCTCACTCAGACCCCCCTTGCCTGCACGGTGAGCTCCCGCGGGCCCCCGTCCCCATGTGCGGGAAGCTCCCTCTGGCCCCGGCCCCGGGGGCAGGGAGCCCCTTCAGTCACCCCACCCCCCACCGTCCCTATGCAAGGCGATTCAGGCCCCTCCAGGTCCCTCGGCCGTACATCTAGGGAGCGCCCACAGTCGCACTCCTGTACCCGGGGTGCTCCCTCAGTCCTGCAGGCCAGGAGTTCCCGCGCACGCCACAGGAGAGCTCCCTCAGAACCCACTCTAGGGGTTCCCCAGTCTTGTACACGGGGAGCCATGTTTGTCCACACTCCACTGAGCTCACACACCACTCTCTCCACCAGACCCTGACTCCGTGGAGCTCTCTTAGTCCCTCCTTCCAACAAAGGGGAACTCTCTCAACCACACCACGAAGACTCCCCCCGCCCCATCCAACCTCAACCCGTCAGCCACTCACCGAGTCTGCGCTGATTTCTGTTTCTTCCTCATGCGCTCAGCGGCCCGCTCGATCGGCAAGAGCTGGGGCGAGAGGGAGGGGCGGATATAACAAGCCGTGACACTCTCCCCACCTCTCCCACACTCCCCCAACATTGAATGTCCCCACAACATTTACAGCACAAAGCTACAGATCAGAGCGTGAAGCTCCCTCCGCATGATCCCATCACACACTCCCGGGGTCAGACACACAGTGAAGCTCCCTCCACACTGTCCCATCACACACTCCCGGGGTCAGACACAGAGTGAATCTCCTCCCCAACCGTCCCATCACACACTCTCGGGGTCAGACACAGAGTGAAGTTCCCTCCATACCGTTCCATCACACACTCCCGGGGTCAGACACAGAGTGAATCTCCCTCCACACCGTCCCATCACACACTCCCGGGATCAGACACAGAGCGAAACACCCTCCACACCGTCCCATCACACACTCTCTCCGTCAGACACAGAGTGAAGTTCCCCAACACCGTCCCATCATACACTCTCTCGGTCAGACACAGAGTGACGCTCCGTCCACACCGTCCCATCACACATTCCCAGGGTCAGATACAGAGTGAGGCTCCCTCCGCACCGTCCCATCACACACTCCCGGGATCAGACACAGAGTGAAACTCCTCCCTCACGGTCCCATCACACACTCCTGGGATCAGACAGAGTGAAGCTCCCTCCACACCGTCCCATCACACACTCCCAGGGTCAGACACAGAGTGAAACTCCCTCCGCACCGTCCCATCACACACTCCCGGGGTCAGACACAGAGTGAAGCTTCCTCCACACCGTCCCATCACACATTCCCAGGGTCAGACACAGAGTGAAGCTCCCTCCGCACCGTCCCATCACACACTCCTGGGGTCAGACACAGAGTGAAACTCCTCCCCAACCGTCCCATCACACACTCCCGGGATCAGACAGAGTGAAGCTCCCTCCACACCGTCCCATCACACACTCCCGGGGTCAGAAACAGGGTGAAACTCCCGCCACACTGTCCCATCACACACTCCTGGGTTCAGACACAGAGTGAAGCTCGCTCCACACCGTCCCATCACACACTCCAGGGGTCAGACACAGAGTGAAGCTCTCTCCACACCGTCCCATCACACACTCCTGGGATGAGACACAGAGTGAAACTCCATCCACACCGTCCCATCACACACTCCCGGGGTCAGACACAGAGGGAAACTCCCCCAACACCGTCCCATCACACACTCCCGGGGTCAGACACAGAGTGAAACTCCTTCCTCACCGTCCCATCACACACTCCCGGGATCAGACAGAGTGAAGCTCCCTCCAGACCGTCCCATCACACACTCCCAGGGTCAGACACAGAGTGAAACTCCACCCACACCGTCCCATCACACACTCCCGGGGTCAGACACAGAGTGAAGCACCCTCCACACCGTCCCATCACACATTCCCGGGATCAGACACAGAGCGAAACTCCCTCCACACCGTCCCATCACACACTCTCTCCGTCAGACACAGAGTGAAGCACCCTCCACACCATCCCATCACACACTCCCGGGGTCAGACACAGAGTGAAGCTCCCTCCACACCGTCCCATCACACACTCCCGGGGTCAGAAACAGAGTGAAACTCCTGCCACACCGTCCCATCACACACTCCCGGGGTCAGACACAGAGTGAAGTTCACTCCACACCATCCCATCACACACTCCTGAGGTCAGACACAGAGTGAAGCTCTCTCCACACCGTTCCATCACACACTCCTGGGGTCAGACACAGAGTGAAGCTCCCTCCACACCGTCCCATCACACACTCCCGGGGTCAGACACAGAGTGAAGCTCCCTCCGCACTGTCCCATCACACATTCCCGGGATGAGACACAGAGTGAATCTCTCCCAACAGCCTTTCCTGGCGCCGAGCCAGCGAGGAACTGTCGACTGCAAACTTTCCCGGCCAGCTACTCGTTTCGCTCCAGGACTTCTAATCGACACCGCTGTAGGATTCTCGGACTGGAAAGAGCGCCAGCATGCCGGACCGGTCTCCAGGGAGTCGCGGGCCTTCGGGAAGTTACGCAAGGGCGGCTGCCTCCCCGGCCTCGGACAACGCCCTGTTTCGGTCGGTGAAGGTGGAACGTGGGGTGCAATGTATTTTGTGCCCGGGAATGACACTAGAAAAGAGTACGGAGGCAATGGAGGACCTTGTGGGGAAAGGTGGTATTCCGGCCACCGAGAAGGAGTTCGGAAAGGCGGTCTTCTATCTGGCGAATGAAGAGCTAGAGTCACGGTCGACAACATCTTTTTACCTATGGAGCTGGTGACGGCCCCCACACAACGTATCGTGCTTGGGCATGTTAAGCCTTTCATTCCCAATGAGGACCTGCTTCCCCCCACTGGCCCATTTAGGACAAGTAAGGTCGGAGATCACTGCCATCCGACACAAATTTAAGAGACGCACCCTCCGCACCGTAATCTCTTTCCGGCGTCAGGTATTCATGCAGTTGGAAAGGGAGGATGATGTTGAGGGCTGGTTTACTGTCCGGCACGAGGGAGTAGATTATCAGGTGTACTGGAGCTCCGAGCGCCCACGGTGCCATGCGTGCAGGGAGGTGGGGCACTTTCGGAGGGACTGTCCTACCACCCGGAACCCGAGGGAGCCCACTTCGGGCACCAGTGCCCCAGCTACCTCTGCCCCTGATCCTACTCCTGCGCGTGCGCCTGCGCCTGCATCTGACCCTGCCCCCGCCCGTGATCCTGCCCCAGCCCCTCATCCTGCCCCTACCCCTACCCCTGTCCCTACTCCTACGGTTGGGTCGGTCCCTGCTCCTCTCCCTGTGGTTCAGGTGGGGGACCAGGTGGAGTCTGTGCGGAGTAAGAAGGCAAAGGGGAAATCCAAACACAGTAAGAAGCGGGCCTCTGAGGCCACAGAGCTCACGCCCATTTCGTCTGAAGTGGAGCGTGGGGCTCGGGGAGGTGCGCAAGCAGACGGGGTGATGGAAACAGAGAGCACTGCCCTATCGGTGAAGCCTGCACCTGTGTGCTCCTCCAGCGTGAAGAGGAGAAGGGAACGTTCCCGCAAGAGGGCAGGGGACGTAGATGCGGGGGAGTCCCAGGAAGAGGTGGGAATCCAGGTAGGGGTTGGTTCTAAACCTGAGTCCTCAGATGTAGCCACCAGTCCTGGGGTAGCTGGTGTGGTTGTGCAGAAAGCTTGTGACAGCCCTGTTTGCACAAATGAGGCAGCCCTGGAGGCCTCCACCCAGGACCTACAAGTCAGCGCCTCTCTGGAGGCCAGTGTACCGAATAGTGTAAGAGGAGACGAGACAAAACTCTCTCATTCTCAGCACCAGGCGGCTTATGAATCCCTTGGACCAAAGGTGCCGGGTTCCCCTCTATGCCTGCCCCCTGGGGAGATCGATATTCTGTGCACGTCGACCCCAGCAATAAATGACTTGCAGGGAGTCCCTGGGGATTGTCCCTCCACTGTCGCAGATGTGGATGAGGCTGATGCGACGGTGGAGCGGGCAGGTAACAGCGAGGTGCCCGCTGTGCGGTGTGGGTCACAAGCACAGCCATCTATTGGAACATGCGGGGAGGCCGATGGGGATTCTGTCTGCAGTGACGGGTTGGAGGGGGACTCTTTCGATAGTGAAACAATGGACATCCTCACCCCTCCTGAGAAATCCCCATTGATACCTGTAGAGGAAATTAAGCATTTCATTCTCACCTCTGAGGGTGCCAAGCACCGGCCTCAACTAGCCTCACTTCGCTGGCCCAGCATGCCGAGGCTGGTGAGGTCCCTGTGAGTCATCCTCAGACGGAAGGGAAAGGGAAAGAGGAATGCGGTGGTGGGGAACGACAGACGGCAACTAAAATCTTTCCTGGATGACCTGGTAAGGGACATCAGAGGGAGAAGCAGCCTCGCTCCTACGGGGGATGGTGGGTCACAGGGTGTTGCTGGTACCGCTCGAGCCCGGAAAGCAAAAAGTATCCTTGTTTTCTTTCCGGACAGTGTGGTGGAAGGCGCCTCCGCTCTCACCGAAATGGGCGCAGCTGCTGAGACCTAGTGTGCTCCCGCCATGAAGCTTACCATAGTTAGTCTCAATGTAAATGGCAGCAGGGGTCCTCTTCGCAGGCATAACAATTTCTCAGTCCTCAGGGATGGGCGGTATACGGTGAGTTTCCTGCAGGAAACCCATACCATCCCTGGGGACGAGTCTGCTTGGCTCCTGGAGTGGCAGGGCGGGGTCTACATGAGCCATCTCAGCTCCATTTCTAGCGGGATGGCGATTCTGTTGGCCCCGACCTTCCAGCCAGTAATTGAAAGGGCCCAAGACGTTGTGCCCGGCCGTCTGCTCCACCTGGCTGTGCGCCTGGATGGCGTACCATTGCATTTTATCAATGTGTACGCTCCCAGGCGCGGTGTGATGCAGATGCGCCTATTCTGTCAGCTGTCCACCCTGCTGAGCTCCATCAATCCTGGGGACTGCGTCATCCTCGGGGGAGATTTCAACTGTACCCTCGAGGCGGAGGACCATTCGGGCCTCCAACGCGACCCAGCATCAGCAAAAAAGTTAAAGGAGCTAGTCGGCTCCTTTGACTTGGTGGACAGCTGGCGGAATCTTCTCCCCAATTCTAGCGCCTTCTCGAGAAGGTCTGGAGAAGGAGGTTCCAGGATAAACCGCATGTAGATCTCTCGGGCTTACGCCTCCCGCGTGTCGGCGTCCTCCATGCGGCCAGTGTCGTGCTCGGATCATCACCTTGCGTGGATGGAATTTATTCCACTGCACCCTCGGGTGGGATCCGGGTATTGGCATTTTAACAACCAGCTGCTGGAGGACAGCCGATTCCGGGATTCGTTCCGAGCGTTCTGGGTCACCTGGAAGGAGAGGCGGAGAGAGTTCTGCTCCCTACGGCTATGGTGGGATGTGGGCAAAGCCCACATCCTGTTTTTATGTCGGGAGTACACTAGGGGGTCGACAAAGAGGCGGGGCTCTGAGATTGAGCGGCTTGAGAGAGCATTGCTTGACCTGGAGTCCCGCCTCGGTCCGACCACTGGAGACCAGCAGCTGTGGCAGGAATACCAGGAGAAGAAGGACGCACTAAGGGACCTGCAGCTCCAGCAGTCCCGAGGTGCGTACGTGAGGTCACGGATCCAAATGCTGCAGGATTTGGACCGTGGCTCACCCTTCTTCTACTCGCTGGAGAGGTGGCGGGGAGTTCAGAAGCAGCTAGTGGAATTGTTGGCTGCCGATGGCTCCTCCATCACGGACCCTGATGGAATTAACAACGAGGTCCGTTCATTCTATCGGTCCTTATTCTTGCCTGATCCGTCAAATGCGGAGGCGTGTAATGAGGTCTGGAAGGATTTGCCTAAAGTCAGCCCAGAGGACGCAGTGCATCTGGATGCCCCCCTGACTCGGGAGGAGCTGTCCACTGCCCTTTGGCAACTCCGGAGGGGCAAGTCCCCTGGCTTGGATGGACTGAGTCTTGAGTTTTATCAGGCTTTTTGGGATGTCCTGGGGGATGATTACAGCCTTGTCCTAGGGGAGAGCCTAGACACCGGAGAAATGCCCCTCTCATGGCGAAGAGCTGTTGTGGTCCTACTGCCCAAGAAGGGAGACCTCCGCCTGCTAAAGAACTGGCGGCCGGTCTCCCTCTTGTGCGCGGACTACAAGATCTTCACCCGGGCAATGGCCAACCATCTGGGTTCAGTAATTGGACAGGTGGTCCATCCTGACCAATCTTACACAGTCCCGGGGCGCTCCATCCAGGACAATGTCCACCTAGTACGGGACCTGATCCACCTGCTCCAGGAGACTGGGACCCCGGCAGCATTTCTTTCTCTTGACCAGGAGAAGGCCTTGGACCGGGTGGACCACAGTTTCCTGGTGGGCACCCTGCAGGCTTTTGGGCTCGGACCACACTTTGTGGCCCGAGTTCGGCTCCTGTACTCTGCCGCAGAGTGCCTACTTAAGATTAATGGATCACTGACAGGACCTATCCACTTCCGAAGAGGAGTGCGTCAAGGGTGCCCCATGTCCGGTCAACTGTATGCGATCTGTGTCGAGCCATTCCTCAGCCTTCTTCGGCGAAGGCTGACAGGTCTGGTTCTGCGCGAACCGGACATGGGGGTCGTCCTCTCAGCCTACGCCGATGACGTACTCCTCATGCTGACAGACTCCTGTGACCTGCGGAGGATGCGCGAGTGCCAAGATGTTTTCTCGGCGGCATCTTCCGCGAGGATCAACTGGGCGAAATGTTCCGGACTCTTAGTAGGCCAGTGGCAGGTGGACTCCCTGCCGGAGGAGATGAGAGCTTTTGAGTGGAGCACCAGACGTCTTCTCTATCTGGGAGTCTACCTGAGTCCTTCTGGGGAGACCTGGCTGGCGAACTGGCAGGACCTGGAGACAAAGGTCATGGCCCGGCTAGGGCGCTGGGCAGGCCTTCTCAGGGTGCTTTCCTATCGAGGCAGGGTGGTGGTCATAAACCAGCTGGTGGCCTCCATGTTGTGGTACCGGATGGTCACCTTGGCCCCCCGCTGCCCCTTTTGTCGTGAGAATGCAGAGGAAGCTAGTGGACTTCTTCTGGGGAAGCAGGAAACACTGGGTCTCTGCAGTGGTTCTGAGTCTCCCAGTAGGAGAGGGCGGACAGTCGCTGGTGTGTGTACGCACACGACTGGCGGCTCTCCGCCTCAGGACTCTGCAGAGATTCCTGTACGCCGAGCACCCTCCCAGGTGGCACGTGTTGGCGACTTTCTTCCTCCGGAGGGGCTGCTGTCTTGCCGAAGATATGCAGCTACCGCCGGCGGGTGCCAGCCGTGCTGCTTTGCAAAGGCTGCCTGGCTTCTATCAGGACCTACTGAGAGTCTGGAACATGGTTGCCTCAGGCCGGGAATCCCCTCCTCTGGCAGAGGGCGGAGTCGTGGCCGACCCTTGCCCTGCCTCAGCGGAGTCGGTGCGGCTCAGGTGTGTGGATCGACTCAAGCTGAGCTGCTCGTCGGGCCCAGGCCCCGCAGTCTTACCCGAGAGACGAATCCACACAACTTGAGCCGTCTCTCATCGACACCCACAATCCCATTCAGGGATGCAGGCAGGAGGTACCTTTATGGGCTGCTGCTCCACACCCTCCACTTCCTAGCCCTTGTCCACCGCCCCGACACGCCATGGCGGTCGGTCTTCCCACCTGGAGGTGAGGGGGGTCCCCAGTGGAAGTCCCTTTACAAGGGAGTCCTTCCCATGCACCTTGGGGATCTCAGCTGGAGGGTGCTGCACAAAGCGGTGCCCTGCAATAAGTTCTTTAGTCTGTACACGGATATCCCAGCCGCGTCACTTCTGCGGGCTGGAGGAGACCGTGTACCATATGTATGTGGAGTGCGCGAGACTGCAGCCCCTTTTCGCGTATTTGCGTGGGCTGCTTCTCGCCTTCTGGTTGCATTTCAGTCCCACCCTAGTCACATATGGTCATCCAGTAAGGAGGGGGGCACAGAGGGATGAGGATGTCCTTGTCAACTTGCTCCTGGGGCTGACGAAAACTGCCATCCGTGGCTCCTGGAAAAGGGTGGCAGGAGGTTCTCCCTGGACGGACTGCTGGCTATGTTTAGGGGGTATGTTCGTGCCCGGGAGAACATTGAAAAGGAGTACGCACGGTCCACGGCGACCGTAGAGGTGTTCCGGGACCGTTGGGCTCCGCGGGGTGTAAATGCCATCATTGATGAGGATGGTAATATATTGGTTTAACATGTATTGGGTCTGTTTGTAGTGCAGTAAATATGTTAGTCACCGGTTTTCTACATATTGTATAGCACTGACATTTGTAATAAAGAATTTGTTTAATTAAAAAAAAGGGTCAGACACAGAGTGAAGCTCCCTCCACACCGTCCCAAAACACACTCCCGGGGTCAGAAACAGAGTGAAACTCCCCCCACACCGTCCCATCACACACTCCCGGGGTCAGAAACAGAGTGAAACTCCCCCCACACCGTCCCATCACACACTCCCGGGGTCAGAAACAGAGTGAAACTCCCCCCACACCGTCCCATCACACACTCCCGGGGTCAGAAACAGAGTGAAACTCCCTCCACACCGTACCATCACACACTCTCTCGGTCAGACACAGAGTGAAGCTCCCTCCACACCGTCTCATCACACACTCCCGGGGTCAGACACAGAGTGAAGCTCTCTCCACACCGTCCCATCACACACTCCCGGGGTCAGACAAAGAGTGAAGCTCTCTCCACACCGTCCTATCACACACTCCCGGGGTCAGACACAGAGTGAATCTCCCTCCACACCGTCCCATCACACACTCCCAGGGTCAGACACAGAGTGAAACTCCCTCCACACCGTCCCATCACATACTCCCGGGGTCAGACACAGAGTGAAACTCCCCCCACACCGTCCCATCACACACTCCCGGGAACAGACACAGAGTGAAACTCCCTCCACACCGTCCCATCACACACTCTCTCGGTCAGACACAGAGTGAAGCTCCCTCCACACCGTCCCATCACACACTCCCGGGATCAGACACAGAGTGAAACTCCCTCCACACCGTCCTATCACACACTCCCGTGGTCAGACACAGAGTGAATCTCCCTCCACACCGTCCCATCACACACTCCCGGGGTCAGACACAGAGTGAAGCTCTCTCCACACCGTCCCATCACACACTCCCGGGCTCAGACACAGAGTGAAGCTCCCTCCACACCGTCCCATCACACACTCCCGGGGTCAGACACAGAGTGAAACTCCCTCCGCACCGTCCCATCACACACTCCCGGGGTCATACACAGAGTGAAACTCCCTCCACATTGTCGCATCACACACTCCCGGGGTCAGACACAGAGTGAAACTCCCTGCGCACCGTCCCATCACACACTCCCGGGGTCAGACACAGAGTGAATCTCCCTCCGCACCGTCCCATCACACATTCCCGGGGTCTGACACAGAGTGAAGCTCTCTCCACACCGTCCCATCACACACTCCCGGGCTCAGACACAGAGTGAAGCTCTCTCCACACCGTCCCATCACACACTCCCGGGCTCAGACACAGAGTGAAGCTCCCTCCACACCGTCCCATCACACACTCCCGGGGTCAGACACAGAGTGAAACTCCCCCCACACCGTCCCATCACACACTCCCGGGATCAGACACAGAGTGAAACTCCCTCCACACCGTCCCATCACACACTCTCTCGGTCAGACAAAGAGTGAAGCTCCCTCCGCACCGTCCCATCACACACTCCCGGGCTCAGACACAGAGTGAAACTCCCCCAACACCGTCCCATCACACACTCCCGGGGTCAGACACAGAGTGAAACTCCCCCAACACCGTCCCATCACACACTCTCTCGGTCAGACACAAAGTGAAGCTCTGTCTGCACTGCCCCCACCACATTCCTAGGGTCAGACACAGTGTGAAGCTCCCTCCACACTGTCCCATCACACACTCCCGAGATCAGACACAGAGTTAAGCTTCGTCTATATTGTCCTATCACACGTTTCTGGGGTTCAGACACAATAGACAGTAGGTGCAGGAGCAGGCCATTCTGCCCTTCGAGCCAGCACCACCATTCACTGTGATCATGGCTGATCAACCACAATCAGTACCCTGTTCCTGCCTTTTCCCCATATCCCCTCACTTCGCTATCTTTAAGAACTCTATCTAACTCTCTCTTGAAAGAATCCAGAGAATTGGCCTCCACTGCCTTCTGAGGCAGAGCATTCCACAGATCCACAACCCCCTGTGTGAAAAAGCTTTTCCTCAACTCTGTTCTAAATTGTCTACCCCTTATTCTTAAACTGTGGCTTCTGGTTCTCGACTCCCCCAACATCGGAAACATGTTTCCTGCCTCTAGCGTGTCCAATCCCTTAATAATCTTATATGTTTCAATCAGATCCCCTTTATCCTTCTAAATTCCAGTGTATACAACCCCAGTCGCTCCAATCCTTCAACATATGACAGTCCCACCGTCCTGGGAATTAACCTCGTGAACCTACGCTGCACTCCCTCAATAACTAGAATGTCCTTCCTCAAATTTGGAGACCAAAACTGTACACAATACTCCAGGTGTGGTCTCACCAGGGCCCTGTACAACTGCAGAAGGACCTCTTTGCTCTTATACTCAATTCCCCTTGTTATGAAGGCCCAAATGCAATTAGCTTTCTTCACTGCCTGCTGTACCTGCATGCTTACTTTCAGTGACTGATGAACAAGGACACCTAGATCTTGTTGTACTTCCCCTTTTCCTAACTTGACACCATTCAGATAGTAAACTGCCTTCCTGTTCTTGCCACCAAAGTGGATAACCTCACATTTATCCACATTAAACTGCATCTGCCCATTCACCCAGCCTGTCCACGTCACCCTGCATTCTCATAAAATCCTCCTCACATTTCACACCGCCACCCAGCTTTGTGTCATCTGCAAATTTGCTAATGTTACTTTTAATCCCTTCATCTAAATCATTGATGTATATTGTAAATAGCTGTGGTCCCAGTACCGAGCCTTGTGGTACCCCACTAGTCACTGCCTGCCATTCTGGAAAGGACCCACTAATCCCTACTCTTTGTTTCCTGTCTGCCAACCAATTTTCTATCCATGTCAGTACCCTACACCCAATACCAATTGCTCTAATTTTGCACACTAACCTCCTGTGTGGGACCTTATGAAAGGCTTTCTGAAAGTCCAGGTACACTACATCCACTGGCTTTCCCCATGTCCATTTTCATAGTTACATCCTCAAAAAATTCCAGAAGATTAGTCAAGCATGATTTCCCCTTCGTAAATCCATGCTGACTCGGACCTATCCTGCTACTGCTATCCAAATATGCCACTATTTCATCTTTTATAATTGATTCCAGCATCTTCCCCACCACTGATGTCAGACTAACTGGTCTATAATTGCCTGTTTTCTCTCTCCCTCCTTTCTTAAAAAGTGGGATAACATTAGCTACCCTCCAATCCACAGGAACTTATCCTGAATCTATTGAACATTGGAAAATGATTACCAATGTGTCCACGATTTCTCGAGCTACCTCCTTAAGTACCCTGGGATGCAGACCATCAGGCCCTGGGGATTTATCAACCTTCAGTCCCAGCAGTTTACCCAACACCATTTTGTGCCTGATACGAATTTCCTTCAGTTCCTCTGTTACCCTAGGTCCTCTGGCCACTATTACATCTGGGAGATTGTTTGTGTCTTCCCTCGTGAAGACAGATCCAAAGTACTTGTTCAGCTCGTCTGCCATTTCCTTGTTCCCCATAATAATTTCACTCGTTTCTGTCTTCAAGGGCCCAATTTTGGTCTTAACTATTTTTTTCCTTTTCACATACCTAAAGAAACTTTTACTATCCTCCTTTATATTCTTGGCTAGCTTGCCTTTGTACCTCATCTTTTCCCCCCGTATTGCCTTTTTAATTATCTTCTGTCGCTCCTTAAAAGTCTCCCAATCCTCTGGCTTTCCACTCATCCTTGCTATGTTATACTTCCTAGCTTTTATTTTTATACTGTCCTTGACTTCCCTTGTCATCTACGGTCGCCCCTTACTCCCCTTAGAATCTTTCTTCCCCTTTGGAATGAACTGATCCTGCACCTTCTGTGTTATTCCCAGAAATACCTGCCATTGTTGTTCCACTGTCATCCCTGCTAGGGTATCTTTCCAGTCAACTTTGGCCAGCTCCTCCCTCATGCGTCCATAGTCCCCTTTGTTCAACTGTAATACTGACACTTCCAATCTTCCCTTCTCCCTCTCAAATTGTAGATTAAAACTTAAAACTTGACACCAAGTGAAGCTCCGTCCACACCGTCCCATCATGTTCCCAGGGTTAGACACAGAGTGAAACTCCGACTATACTGTCCCATCACACACTCCCGGGGTCAGACACAGAGTGAAGCTCCCTCGATGTCCCACCACACATTCCTAAGGTAAGACATACAATGAAGCTCCCTCTGCACCGTTCCATCACACCCTCCTGGGGTCAGACAAACAGCAAAGCTCCTTTTATAACGTCCCAGCACACACTCCTGGGGTCAGACACAGAATGAAGCTCCCTCTACGACATCCCATCACACATCCCCGGTGTCAAACATAGAGTGAAGCTCCCTCCACACCGTCCCATCACACATTCCCAGGGTTTGACAGAGTAAATTCCTTCTTTGACATTCCATCTCATGTCCCCGGGGTCAGACACAGTGTGAACCTCCCTCCGCAATATCCCATCATACAGTCCTGGGGTCAGACACAGTGTGAAGCTCCCTCCGCAATATCCCATCATACAGTCCTGGGGTCAGACACAGTGTGAAGCTCCCTCCGCACCGTCCCATCACACACTCCTGGGGTCAGACACAGAGTGAAGCTCCCTGCACTCTGTCCCATCACACATTCCCAGGGTCAGACAGAGTAAATTCCTTCTTTGACATTCCATCTCATGTCCCTGGTCTCAGACACAGACTGAAGCTCCTTCTGCAATGTCCTATCACACAGTCCTGGGTCAGACACAGAGTGAAGCTCCCTCTGCCACACTGCATTGCACACACTTGGGGTAAGGCACACAGAAAAGCCCCCTCTGTAACACAGAACATCGAAATCCACAGCACATTACAGGCCCTTCGGCCCACAATGTTGTGCCGACCATGTAAACCTACTCCAGAAGCTGCCTTGAATTTCCTTAGCGCGTAGCCTTCTGTTTTCTAAGCTCAATGTACCTATCTAAAAATCTCTTAAAAGACCCTATTGTATCCGCCCCCTCGTGTTAGCCATTTCAGCCTTGTGACAAAGCCACACGATCAATGCCCATCATCATCTTATACACCTCTATCAGGTCACAACTCATCCTCCGTCGCTACGAGGAGAAAAGGCCGATATCACTCAACCTATTCTCACCGGGCATGCTCCCCAATCATGGCAACATCCTTGTAAATCATAGGTTTTCTATGTTTCTAAATCTCCTCTGAACTCTCTCTATAGTATCCACATCCTTCCTGTAGTGAGGTGACCAGAACTGAACACAGTATTCTAAGTGGGGTCTGACCAAGGTTTTATATAGCTGTAACATTACCCCATACTCTTGAACTCAATTCCACTGTTGATGAATGCCAACACACCGTAAGTCTTCTTAACAACACTGTCAACCTGCGCAGCAGCTTTGAGTATCCTATAGACATGGTCCCCAAGATCTCGCAGATCCTCTACACTGCCAAGAGTCTTACCATTTATATCACATTCTGTCTTCAAATTTGACCTACCGAAATGAACACTTGTCTGGGTTGAAGTCCATCGGCCACTTCTCAGCCTGTTCTGCATCCTATCGATGTCCCGCTGTAACCTCTGACAGCCCTCCACACTATCCACAACATCCCCAAGCTTTGTGTCATCAGCAAATTTACTAACCCATCCCTCCACTTCCTCATCACAAAGAGAAGGGGTCCCAGAACAGATCCCTGAGGCACACCACTGGTCACCGACCTCCATGCAGAATATGACCTGTCTACAACCACTCTTTGCCTTCTGTGGTCCAGCCAATTCTGGATCCACAGAAGGCAATGTCCCCTTGGATCCCATGCCTCCTTACTTTCTCAATAAGCCTTGCATGGGGTACCTTATCAAATGCCTTGCTGAAATCCATATACACTACATCTACTGCTCTTCTATCGTCAATGTGTTTCGTCACATCCTCAAAAAATTCAATCAGGCTCGTAAGGCATGACCTGCCCTTGACAAAGCCATGCTGACTACTCCTAATCATATTATACCTCTCCAAATGTTCATAAATCCTGCCTGTCAGGATCTTCTCCCTCAACTTACCAACCACTGAGGTAAGACTCACTGGTCTATAATTTCCTGGGCTATCTCTACTCCCTTTCTTGAATAAAGGAACAACATCCACAACCCTCCAGTCCTCCCCATCTGGTGGCCCTGTCTCTTTGCTTACTCCCCAGACTCACCCCCGGCCCTCACTGATCAGCACCTCCCTCTATCTGCCCACCTACTCCCCTCTACTCTGTGGCCCTCATTTCAAATTCCTTCTACTTCATCCCTTCGCCTCGTCCACCCATCTCCTCCCAGCTTCCCACTTCATTTCCCCCATCGTCTTCCCCCTCCACTGGCCTCACCAGCTTGTACTCATCACCTGGCTTCTCTCCACTTCCTGCCCCCGACCCTTTCCTTTCCCAGCCTGATGAAGGGTCTCAGCCTGAAAAGTCAGCTGTCCGATCTATTTTCCTCCACAGATGCTGCCCGGCCTGCTGAGTTCGAGCCACGGAGACACAGAAGCAGACCCTTCAGCCCATCTAGCCTGTACTGCACTATTTAAACAGCCTAGTCCTTCCATCGCCCTGCACACTCCCTCCATAGCCCCCCAGCACCCGGGGAAACCCATGCAGTCGCGGCGAGAATGAACAGACAGTGGCGGCAACTGAATCCTGATCGGTCCACCGCTGGCGCCTTAAAGCAATTGTGCCAACCGCTACCATGCCAACCACTACCATGCCAACCGCTACCATGCTAACCACTACCATGCCAACCGCTACCATGCCTTGCTCCACTCACATTTCCAGCGCCTGTAAATAAAATGTTAATTTATGCACAACTTGCACCAGAAAGAACACGATCAGTACAAGAAATACACAAACTATTAAACCTATCGAATGGAGAAGGACCTTGACAGTGTGGAGGTGAAGAAGACGTGTGGAGTGTCTGGAAGTCTAAGGTCATGCACTTTGGTAGATGTAGAGACAAGGTTAACTATTTTTTAAATGAAAAGAAAATACAAGAAAGCGGAGGTACAAAGGGTGTCCTTGTGCAGGATTCCCTAAAGGTTAATCAGCAGTTTGAGTCTGTGGTGAAGAAGGCAAATGCCATGTTAGCATTCATTTCAAGAGGACTAGAGTACAAAAGCAAGGATGTAATGTTGAGACCTTATGAAACACTAGTGAAGCCTCACGTTGAGTATTGTGAGCATTTCTGGGCCCTTTATCCTAGAAAGGAAGTGCTGAACCTTGAGAGGGTTCAAAGGAGGTTCAGGAAAATGATTGCAACACACATCAAAGTTGCTGGTGAATGCAGCAGGCCAGGCAGCATCTCTAGGAAGAGGTGCAGTCGACGTTTCAGGCCGAGACCCTTCGTCAGGAAAATGATTCTCGGTTTCAACGGCTTGTCATATGAAGAACATTTGATGGCTCTGGAATTCCCAAGAATGAGGGGGTGTCCTCACTGAAATCTATCGAATAGAGAAGGACCTTGACAGAGTGGATGTGGAGGGTATGTTTCCTATGGTGGGAGAGTCTAAGACCGGAGGACACAGCCTCAGAATAGAAGGGCGTCCTTTTCAAACAGAGATGAGGAGGAATTACTTCAGCCAGAGGGTGGTGAATCTGGGGCATTCCTTGCCACAGGCAGCTGTGGAGGTCACGTGTTTACGTTTATTTAAGGCAGAAGTTCTGCTCTACCTTCAATGTGTTTTGTTACAACCTCAAAGAATTCAATCAGGCTCATAAGGCACGACCTGCCCTTGACAAAGCCATGTTGACTATCCCTAATCAGATTATGTCTCTCCAAATGCTTATAAATCTTGCCTCTCAGGATCTTCTCCAACAACTTACCAACCACTGAAGGTCTATAATTTCCTGGGCTATCTCTACTCCCTTTCTTGAATAAAGCAACAACATCTGCAACCCTCCAATCCTCTGGAACCTCTCCCGTCCCATTGATGATGTAAAGATCATCGCCAGAGGCTCAGCAATCTCCTCCCTCGCCTCCCACAGTAGCCTGGGGCACATCTCATCAGGTCCCGGCGACTTATCCAACTTGATGCCTTTCAAAAGCTCCAGCACATCCTCTTTCTTAACGTCTGTATGCTCAAGCGTTTCAGTCCGCTGTAAGTCATCCCCCCATAATTGCCAAGGTCTTTTCCCCGGGTGAACACTGAAGTACCTCCGCTACCTCCTGCGGTTCCATACACAGGTCTCCACTGTCACGCCAGGTTGGTCCTATTCTCACACGGCTCATCCTCTTGCTCTTCACATACTTGTAGAATGCTTTGGGGTTTTCCTTAATCCTGCTCACTGAGGCCTTCTCTTGGCCACTTCTGGCTCTAATTCCATTCCCAAGCTCCTTCCTGGCAACCTTGTAACTATAGTGGATGCATTAGTGATAATTTTTCAAAACTCTTTAGATTCTGGACTGGTTCCTGAGGATTGGAGGGTGGCTAATGTAACCCCACTTTTTAAAAAAGGAGGGAGAGAGAAACCGGGGAATTATAGACCGGTTAGCCTCACATCAATGGTGGGGAAAATGCTAGTCAGTTATCAAAGATGTGATAACAGCACATTTGGAAAGCGGTGAAATCACGGACAAAGTCAGCATGGATTTGTGAAAGGAAAATCATGTCTGACGAATCTCAGAATTTTTTGAGGATGTAACTAGTAGAGTAGATAGGGGAGAACCAGTGGATGTGGTATATTTGGATTTTCAAAAGGCTTTTGACAAGGTCCCACACAAACTTAAAGGGGTCACAGTTTAGTGTGCAAACTTAAAGCACACGGTATTGGGGGTAAGGTATTGATGTGGATAGAGAATTGGTTGGCAGACAGGAAGCAAAGAGTGGGAATAAACGGGACCTTTTCAGAATGGCAGGCAGTGACTAGTGGGGTACCGCAAGGCTCAGTGCTGGGACCCCAGTTGTTTACAATATATATTAATGACTTGGATGCGGGAATTAAATGCAGCATCTCCAAGTTTGCAGATGACACGAAGCTGGGCGGCAGTGTTAGCTGTGAGGAGGATGCTAAGAGGATGCAGGGTGACTTGGATAGGTTAGGTGAGTGGGCAAATTCATGGCAGATGCAATTTAATGTGGATAAATGTGAGGTTATCCACTGTGGTGGCAAAAACAAGAAAACAGATTATTATCTGAATGGTGGCCGATTAGGAAAAGGGGAGGTGCAACGAGACCTGGGTATCATTATACACCAGTCATTGAAAGTGGGCATGCAGGTACAGCAGGTGGTGAAAAAGGCGAATGGTATGCTGGCATTCATAGCGAGAGGATTCGAGTACAGGAGCAGGGAGGTACTACTGCAGTTGTACAAGGCCTTGGTGAGACCACACCTGGAGTATTGTGTGCAGTTTTGGTCCCCTAACCTGAGGAAAGACATCCTTGCCATAGAGGGAGTACAAAGAAGTTTCACCAGATTGATTCCTGGGATGGCAGGACTTCCATATGATGAAAGTCTGGATCGACTAGGCTTATATTCGTTGGAATTTAGAAGATTGAGGGGGGATCTGATTGAAACGTATAAAATCCTAAAGGGATTGGACAGGCTAGATGCAGGAAGATTGTTCCCGATGTTGGGGAAGTCCAGAACGAGGGGTCACCGTTTGAGGATAAAGGGGAAGCCTTTTAGGACAGAGATTAGGAAAACCTTCTTCACACAGAGAGTGGTGAATCTGTGGAATTCTCTGCCACAGGAAACAGTTGAGGCCAGTCCATTGGCTATATTTAAGAGGGAGTTAGATATGGCCCTTGTGGCTAAAGGGATCAGGGAGTATGGAGGTACAGGGTTCGGAGTTGGATGATCAGCCATGATCATACTGAATGGCGGTGCTGGCTCGAAGGGCCGAATGGTCTACTCCTGCACCTATTTTCTGTGTTTCTATGTTTCTAGAGGTCTAACATTTCCTAGTTTCATGAACCTTTTGTAAGCTTTTCTTTACTTTTAACTAGATTTTCCACATACTTTGTACACCATGGTTCTTCAACTCTACCATCCTTTCCCTGCTTCAATGGAACATACCTCTGCAGAATTCCACGCAAATGTACCCTGAACATTTTCCACATTTCTGCCATGCATTTCCCTGAGAACATCTGCTCCCAATTTACATTCCAAACTTCCTGCCAAATGGCATCATATTTCCCTCTACCTCAATTAAATATTTTCCCAAACTGTCTCCATCACACACTCCTGGGGAGAAACACAGAGTGAAGCTCCCCCTAACACATCTCATCATACATTCCTGGGTTGAGATACAGAGTGTAGCTCCCTCTGCACTGTTCCATCACACTATCCTGGGGTCTAGCAAAGAACGAAGCTCCTTCTGCACTGCTACATCACACACTCCTGGGCTCAGACACAGTGTGAAGCTCCCTCTGCACCATTCCATCACTCTCCTGGGGTCAGACACATAGCAAAGGTCGCTTTATGATGTTTCATCACACATTCTTGGGTTGAGACACAGAGTGAAGCTCCCTTTACCACTTTCCATCAGACACTCCTGGATCAGAAACACAGCAATGCTTCTTCTATGACATTCTATCACACACTCTTGAGTAGAATCACAGCGTGAAGCTCTCTCTGCACCATGCCAATGCTCACTCCAAGAGTCCAACACGGAGTGAAGCTCCCTCTGGCACATTGCATCACACACTCCTGGGGAAAGACACAGAGTGAAGTTCCCTCTGCACCGTTCAATCACACCTCTGGGGTCAGGCACACAGCAAAGGTCCCTTTATGACGTTTCATCACACACTTCTGGGGTAAGACACAGAGTCTGGCTCCCTCTGCACTGTTGTATCACACACTCCCAGGGTCAGACACATAGTGAATCTCCCTCCACACCGTCCCATCACACACTCCCGGGGTCAGACACAGAGTGAATCTCCCTCCACACCGTCCCATCAC
This sequence comes from Mobula hypostoma, assembly GCF_963921235.1. Taxonomy (NCBI): domain Eukaryota; kingdom Metazoa; phylum Chordata; class Chondrichthyes; order Myliobatiformes; family Myliobatidae; genus Mobula; species Mobula hypostoma. The sequence goes on from NC_086127.1 coordinate 9,007,482, forward strand.
ACACTCCCGGGGTCAGACACAGAGTGAAGCTCCCCCGCACCGTCCCATCACACACTCCCGGGGTCAGACACAGAGTGAATCTCCCTCCGCACTGTCCCATCACACACTCCCGGGGTCAGAAACAGAGTGAATCTCCCTCCGCACCGTCCCATCACACACTCCCGGGGTCAGACACAGAGTGAAGCTCCCCCCGCACCGTCCCATCACACACTCCCGGGGTCAGACACAGAGTGAAGCTCCCCCCGCACCGTCCTATCACACACTCCCGGGGTCAGACACAGAGTGAAACTCCCTCCACACCGTCCCATCACACACTCCTGGGGTCCAATACAGAGTGAAGCTCCCTCCACACCGTCCCATCACACACTCCCGGGGTCAGACACAGAGTGAAGCTCCCCCCGCACCGTCCCATCACACACTCCCGGGGTCAGACACAGAGTGAAGCTCCCTGCGCACCGTCCCATCACACACTCCCGGGGTCAGACACAGAGTGAAACTCCCTCCACACTGTCCCATCACACACTCCCGGGGTCAGACACAGAGTGAAGCTCCCCCCGCACCGTCCTATCACACACTCCCGGGGTCAGACACAGAGTGAAACTCCCTCCACACCGTCCCATCACACACTCCTGGGGTCCAATACAGAGTGAAGCTCCCTCCACACCGTCCCATCACACACTCCCGGGGTCAGACACAGAGTGAAGCTCCCCCCGCACCGTCCCATCACACACTCCCGGGGTCAGACACAGAGTGAAGCTCCCTGCGCACCGTCCCATCACACACTCCTGGGGTCCAATACAGAGTGAAGCTCCCCCCGCAGCGTCCCATCACACACTCCCGGGGTCAGACACAGAGTGAAGCTCCCCCCGCACCGTCCCATCACACACTCCCGGGGTCAGACACAGAGTGAAGCTCCCTCTGCACCGCTGGAGGGTGGAGGGAGACAGAGCACATAGGTTCTCCACGCCCGTTTGCCTTGTCTGCAGATGCTTATGTGGGGATCAGCCCACTGGCCTCTCCATAAGGGGCCATGGCCGCCTGTGTCGCCTGTGACCGACCCCATTCTCAGTACACAGTTTAGACATACTGTGTGCTCTTACCTCCTCATCCTCCCCCTCTTCGTCCCCCTCGTCCTCGTCCGAGCAGACCCCGAAGTCATCGAGCGGCAGGTCACTGCCAGAGTCAGAGACTGAGGGTGCACCTTCCTCCTCCTCCTCCTCGTCCTCGTCGGAGCCCAAGGAGAGCAGCCGGGCCCGGGGCGCCCCGGTCTGTCCGGACTCCTGCGGGGACGGCTTCTCCCCCCTCGGCTGCAGCCGCTGGCCGTTCTCATCGCCGAAACCCCGGGGGGCGGCAGCTGGCAGCACAGGGAGTGGATGAAAGAGTGGGGGCAGTGTCGAGGGGCAAGGCGAGGGGTGGAGGGAGAGGGAGGGAGATGAAGAGGACGGGGAGAGAAGGAAGGGGATAGGTAGGGAGGAGAAATTGGGGGGGGGCTGCTGAGGGGAGGTGGGTGCCGGTGGGTGTTGGGTGTTATTGAAGGGGGTTGGGGGAGGAGTAGATGGGCTGGGAGGAGCAGGGAAGGGAGGGAGGGAGGGGGGTAAGTGGAGGAAAATAGGGTGGGTAGGAGGAGAGGGAGGGTTGAAGGTGTGAGGGAGTGTTGGGGAGGAAGCCAGTGGTGGGGAAAGGATGGGGGTGGCGGGTGAGGTGAAAGGGAGGTGGGGTGCAGTGGGAGGGACAGCAAGTCATGGATTGTGGAGGGGGGAAGGTGACCTCCTGGCACTTACCTGAAGCCCGTTTCCTCTTCTCCTGAACCGGCTGCTCCTCGCAAGCCCCTGCTGCCAGGCGGGTGCGTTTCAGGGCCCTGCCGGAGGGAGCAGGGAGAGTCAGGAGCCAGAGCGGGAGGGCAGGGGGATGCCGGGAAGGGAGAGGCCAGATCGGCCAGGCTTGGGTGGGGCTGGCACTGGGTCATCAGGAGCCTGGCGGGTCGGGGGTCGGGGGATGCAGGAGGGGCTTCTGGGCCGAGGGCCAAGAGGGTCGCAGCTAATGGAGCTGGCAGTCAGAGGGGACGAGGGGCCGGGGGTTCAGGTGTGAACCAGAAGTCAAGAGGAGAAGGTGCGGGTGTCAGAGGGGAATGGGCCGGGGGTGGAAGTGACAGAGGAAGGGGCTAAGGGGCCGGTGGTGGGGGGGAGCCGCAGGGACAGGGATCAGAGGTCACTGTGTTGGTCTCTCACCGTTTCCTCTGGCGACTCCTGAGGCGTCGGGTCTCTGGCTGATGGTCTGGGGGCAGAAGTGGTGGTGTTAGCGGGGGCTGGGGGAACGGTTTCACCCTCACTATCCCTTCCACCCCCCCCCGGACCTTTCTATTTCCAGCCCCCACCCGTCTGCCTTCTTCCTCACCCCTCCTTCTCTATCTGTTCTCCACCTCCCTCCATCCCATTCCTCTCAGCCTCCTCCCCCACCGACCACCTTCTCCCCCCCTCTGCTCGTGCCCTCCTTGCCTCTGCAGTCCTATCTCCAATCCCCCCTTCCCCACCCTCTCCGTGATCCCACCTCCACTCCCCCCTTTCGCGCCCCTCCCTCCCGTGGCCCCTTCTCCACCCCCTGCTCTTCCCCGCCCACTGTTGTCCACCAGTACACCCATCCCCCCCCACCTACTCCCAATCTCACCCTCCCCTCCCTCGTTCCCTCACTTACCCTCCAGCAGCTCGGCAGGGACCTCGGTCTCGGCCCCCCTCTGTTTGCGGGCCTTCCTGCCGGGCCCTCGGACCTGCCTCTTGCTGGGGTCTAGTTTGCGCCCCATCCTCCAGGGAGCCTGTGCCTCACGGTGCTGAGCTGGGGAGAACACAGAGAGGGTTTGCAACGCCCTCTGCAGCCCCCCTCCCTCCTTCCCTCACAGTCCAGAAACAGGCCATTCATAGAAACATAGAAAATAGGTGCAGGAGTAGGCCATTCGGCCCTTCGAGCCTGCACCGCCATTTATTATGATCATGGCTGATCATCCAACTCAGAACCCAGCCTTCCCTCCATACCCCGTGACCCCTGTAGCCACAAGGGCCATATCTAACTTCCTTTTAAACATAGCTAATGAACTGGCCTCAACAGTTTGCTGTGGCAGAGAATTCCACAGATTCACCACTCTCTGTGTGAAGAAGTTTTTCCTAACCTCGGTCCTAAAAGGCTTCCCCTCTATCCTCAAACTGTGACCCCTCGTTCTAGACCTCCCCAACATCGGGAACAATCTTCCCGCATCTAGCCTGTCCAATCCCTTTAGGATCTTATACGTTTCAATCAGATCCCCCCTCAATCTTCTAAATTCCAACGAGTACAAGCCCAGTTCATCCAGTCTTTCTTCATATGAAAGACCTGCCATCCCAGGAATCAATCTGGTGAACCTTCTTTGTACTCCCTCTATGGCAAGGATGTCTTTCCTCAGATTAGGGGACCAAAACTGCACACAATACTCCAGGTGTGGTCTCACCAAGGCCTTGTACAACTGCAGTAGTACCTCCCTGCTCCTGTACTCGAATCCTCTCGCTATAAATGCCAGCATACCGTTCGCCTTTTTCACCGCCTGCTGTACCTGCATGCCCACTTTCAATGACTGTTGTATAATGACACCCAGGTCTCGTTGCACCTCCCCTTTTCCTAATCGGCCACCATTCAGATAATAATCTGTTTTCCTATTTTTGCCACCAAAGTGGATAACTTCACATTTATCCACATTAAATTGCATCTGCCATGAGTTTGCCCACTCACCCAACCTATCCAAGTCACCCTGCATCCTCTTAGCATCCTCCTCACTGCTAACACTGCCACCCAGCTTCGTGTCATCCGCAAACTTGGAGATGCTGCATTTAATTCCCTCATCCAAGTCATTAATATATATTGTAAACAACTGGGGTCCCAGCACTGAGCCTTGCGGTACCCCACTAGTCACCGCCTGCCATTCTGAAAAGGTCCCGTTTATTCCCACTCTTTGCTTCCTGTCTGCTAACCAATTCTCCACCCACACCAATACCTTACCCCCAATACCATGTGCTTTAAGTTTGCACACTAATCTCCTGTGTGGGACCTTGTCAAAAGCCTTTTGAAAATCCAAATATACCACATCCACTGGTTCTCCCCTATCCACTCTACTAGTTACATCCTCAAAAAATTCTATGAGATTCGTCAGACATGATTTTCCTTTCACAAATCCATGCTGACTTTGTCCGATCATTTCACCGCTTTCCAAATGTGCTGTTATCACATCCTTGATAACTGACTCCAGCAGTTTCCCCACCACCGACGTTAGGCTAACCGGCCTATAATTCCCCGGTTTCTCTCTCCCTCCTTTTTTAAAAAGTGGGGTTACATTAGCCACCCTCCAATCCTCAGGAACTAGTCCAGAATCTAACGAGTTTTGAAAAATTATCACTAATGCATCCACTATTTCTTGGGCCACTTCCTTAAGCACTCTGGGATGCAGACCATCTGGCCCTGGGGATTTATCTGCCTTCAATCCCTTCAATTTACCTAACACCACTTCCCTACTAACATGTATTTCGCTCAGTTCCTCCATCTCACTGGACCCTCTGTCCCTTACTATTTCTGGAAGATTATTTATGTCCTCCTTAGTGAAGACAGAACCAAAGTAATTATTCAATTGGTCTGCCATGTCCTTGCTCCCCATAATCAATTCACCTGTTTCTGTTTGCAGGGGACCTACATTTGTCTTTATCAGTCTTTTCCTTTTTACATATCTATAAAAGCTTTTACAGTCCGTTTTTATGTTCTCTGCCAGTTTTCTCTCATAATCTTTTTTCCCCTTCCTAATTAAGCCCTTTGTCCTCCTCTGCTGAACTCTGAATTTCTCCCAGTCCTCAGGTGAGCCACTTTCTCTGGCTAATTTGTATGCTACTTCTTTGGAATTGATACTATCCCTAATTTCTCTTGTCAGCCACGGGTGCACTACCTTCCTTGATTTATTCTTTTGCCAAACTGGGATGAACAATTGTTGTAGTTCATCCATGCAACCTTTAAATGCCTGCCATTGCATATCCACCGTCAATCCTTGAAGTGTCATTTGCCAGTCTATCTTAGCTTCGGAGCACCTCAGCCTTGCTAGCCTTTCTGCCCGTCATTCTAGCCCACTCAACCCCCCCCCCAGCAACGGAGCATAGAAACAGGTTCCTCAGCCCTCTGGGAAACGCCAAACTTTCACTCTGCCCGGAATTATCAACCTGCACCTGGACCACCGGCTCCCCTTCACACAGCTATCCAAAAAAGCCTGCTTGCATCTCCTCTCCCCATAACCCTCACATCTCTCCTTTGCCTCCTCTGCTCCAGGGAGTGAAGTCCTAACCGACTACACCTTTCCCAGTAACTCGGGCCTTCACGTCCCAGCAGCACCCTTGCAAATTTTCTCTGCACTCTTTCAATCTCTGTCCTGTAGGGAGGTGACTGGGAATCAGGCCTCAGCGACATCTCATCCCCTGCACTCCATCCTTTCCTTTATGTACACAGTGCGACTGAGGCTCTCTTTACTATCTCTACCAGATGCGATTTTCACGGAACTACGGACTGTACCCCCCAGCTCCCTCTGTTCTCCCGCACTCCTCACCCTGCAAGTCCTTCCCTGATTTGTATTCACACAGTGCAATGCCTCGCACCTCTGTGCATTAAATTCCACCTGCTACTCTTCGGCCCCCATTCCCAGGTGTTCCGGGTTCCACCGCAGACCCCGTTGGCCTTCCTCGCTGCCCCCCGCACCCCAGCTCCTGGTGTCATCGGCAAACTTGCTGATCCAGTTGGCCGCATTATCATCCAGATCACCAACACAGACGACAACCAGCACTGATGGGCCCCTGTGGCCTCCAGCCGGAGGCGACCATCTCCTACCTCACCCTGGCTTCTCCCGCGAAGCCAATCTACTTTACACCATCCTGAATGCCAAGCAACAGAACCTTTTCCTCCCAGTCTCCCCACGAGGGGCCTGGTCAAAGGCCCTGCTAAAGTCCATGCCTTGCCCTCATCAACTTCCCGGTAACTTCCTCGAAAAACTCGACAAGATTGGTTAGATACGACCCAACACACAGAAAGCCACACTGACAATCTCCTAACAACACGAATTCTGCAGATGCTGGAAATTCAAGCAACACACATCAAAGTTGCTGGTGAACGCAGCAGGCCAAGCAGCATCTCTAGGAAGAGGTACAGTCGACGTTTCAGGCCGAGACCTTTCGTCAGGACGAATGACGAAGGATCTCGGCCCGTAACGTCGACTGTTCCTCTTCCTAGAGATGCTGCCTGGCCTGCTGCGTTCACCAGCAACTTTGATGTGTGTGACAATCTCCCATCTGTTCCATTAGACTAGGGGCAGAATTAGGCCTTTCAGCCCATCGAGTTTGGTCTGCCATTCCATCACGGCTGATCCTGGATCCCAGCCAACCCCCTACACCTGCCTTCTCGCCATCCTTTGATGCCCTGACCGATCAACTTCCACCTTAAATATACGCACGGACTTGGCCTCCACTGCAGTCTGTGGCCAAGCATTCCACAGATTTACTACTCTCTGGCTAAAAAAAAAATCCTCCTTGCTTCTTCTCTAAAAGGTCGCCCCTCAATTTTGAGTCTGTGCCTCTAGTTCTGAATACCCTCACCATTGGAAACATCCTATCCACTCCTATACTCAATGCTCTGATTCATAAAGGCCAGCTGACCAAAAGCTTTCTTCACCACCCTATCCACATGAGATTCCACCTTCAGGGAACTATGCACTATTATTCCTAGATCCCTCTGTTCTACTGCATTATTCAATGCCCTACCATTTACCATGTATGTCCTATTTTGATTAATCCTACCAAAATGTAGCACCTCACATTTTTCAGCATCTGCCATCTTTCAGCTCACTCTTCTAACTGTCCTAAATCTCTCTGCAAGCTTCGAAAACTTACCTCATCATCCACAATGCCACCTATCATCTGCATACTTACTAATCCAATTTACCACCCCATCATCCAGATCGTATGTATATATGACAAACAACATTGGACCCAGTACAGATCCCTCAGACACACCGCTACACACCGTTCTTCAATCTGACACACAGTTGTCCACCACTACTCTCTGGCATCTCCCATCCAGCCACTGCTGAATCCATTTTACTACTTCGATATTAATGGCTAACGATTGAACCTTCCTAACTAACCCTCCGTGTGGAACCTTGTCAAAGGCCTTACTGAAGTCCATATAGACAACATCCACCGCTTTGCCCTCGTCAACTTTCCTAGTAACCTCATCAAAAAATTCAATAAGATTTGTCAAACATGTCCTTCCACGCAGAAATCCATGTTGACTGTTCCTAATCAGACCCTGTTTATCCAGATAATTATATATACCATCTACAAGAATACTTTCCATCAATTTACCCACCACTGACGTCAAATTCACAGGGCATTAATTGCCAGGTTAACTCTTAGAACCCTTTTTAAACAATGGAACCACATAAGCGATACACCAATCCTCCGGCACCATCCCCGTTTCTAACGACACTTGAAATATTTCTGTCAGAGTCCCTGCGCACCAGCTAGGTTAACAGCATCCCTCCTGTAAAGCGTGGTGGAGGTAGTATTATGGTATGAGGATGCTTTTCAGCGGCAGGGACTGGAAATCTGGTCAGGATTGACGGGAAGTTGAATGTTGCTAAATACAGGGAGATCCGGAGAAAAACCTGCTGGCCTCTGCCAGAGATCTTGAACTGGGGAGAAAGTTCATCTTTCAGCAGGACAACAGCCCAAATCACACTGACTGAGCAACCATGGAGTGGCTTCAAATGAAGAAAATTGATGCCCTTGAGTGGCCCAGTCAGAGTCCTGACCTTAACCCGATCAAACACCTCTGACAAGACCTCAAAATTGCTGTCCACTGCTGCTCCCCAAAGAACCCGACACATTTTGAGCAACTTTTCCAGCAGGAATGGGCAAACTTTGCTCCACCACCCTGTGCAAAGTTAATAGAGTCTTATCCAAAAAGACTGCTGTCCGTGATAGCTGTGAGAGGTGGTCGCACTAAATAATGAGAAGGGGAATGAACACTTTTGATCTCTGACATTTGCTTTTGAACTTTTAGTTTTCCGTGCCCTGTGAAAAAGAGGAGCACTTGATTCAGAAATCAAAATGCTCAGTTAAATTGATCGAAATGCCTGGTTGTGATACTCGTTTATGCGCACAGAGGGTTGGGGGCTCAATACTTTGTCAAGGCACCGTAAATGCACTGCAGAACAACCAGGCGTCCGAATGGACAGACCTCAGGTGGTCAGGACGCCCGACCGCTCCTCCCTCCCCGTCACCCTGGGGGTCTGCATGTGCCAAGCCCTCTGCTGCTGCTCACACACGACTGCACGGCCGGACACCCGAGCAATCGCTTGGTCAAGTCTGCAGATGGCACGACAGTGGTGGGGCTTGTCGCCAGCGCCAACAGAGAGGAGGTGGGAATGCCTGGTGCCGGGCAAATAACCTCTTCCTCAACGTCAACAAGACGGCTGTATCAACTTCAGGAGAAGGCGCACCTCTTGCACCCCTCTTTACTTTGGCGGCACAGCAGCGGGAACTGCGAGCAGCTTCAGAGCCGGGAGCGCACACCCTGCACAACCTCTGCCGGCCCCAGAGCTCACCCTACACAGTCAAGAAGGCTCGCCAGCGCCTCGAGGGGGTGGAAGGGAGCTGGGACAGTGCAGGCCTGCAGATTGTTCCCCAGGTGCGCAGGAGAGAGCACCCCCACACGCCGGGTCGCTGCACGGTGAGGACAGGATGGCTCTACCACGGGTCACTAAAACCACTCAAAGCGCCAGCAGCCTGCCGGAGAAAGGCAGGCCGTGTCCTCCTACCCGCCAAGCCCAGAGGAATCCAGCCGCCCGGCTCGCGGACCTTTTGCCCCACTCCCGTTGGGAGGGGAGGGGAGGCGGTGCAGCAACCATGCCAGGGCTACCAGATTTAACAACGGTTCCTTTCCTCAGGCAGTGAGGCCCAGCGTCACTATCTTATCACTTCCTATCAGCCGCCTACCCCCAGGCTCCTGCGCCAAGTGTCACTCTACGTAGACAAGCTATCTTATGTATTTACATCTACTGCGGCTTTTTTATCACCTTCTTTATCTGATTGGCTTTCTGTGTGTGCTGCCTCAGATCCGGAGTAACAGTTATTTAATTCTCCTTTACACGTGTGTACTGGAAATGACCAGATACTTTACTGACCCCAAAGGAAATGACCGCGTCACGGTAGCGTTACCAGTGCACAGATATAAATACTGCAAGAGAAGGAGAGAGGATAAAAAAAAATGTAAGTTACCTCAAACAGTCCAACATGAGGGGTCACCACTTCCCCAGCTATAGGTTGACTCATTATAGAGTCTGATGGCCGAAGGCAAGAATGACCTCGTATCGCTAGCACGAGGAAATCTGCAGATGCTGGAATTTCAAGCAACACACATAAAAGTTGCTGGTGAACGCAGCAGGCCATGTATCGCTCTTTGGAGCAGCACAGTTGTCTCAGTCTATCACTAAAAGTGTTCCCTCTGTTCAGCCAAGGTGGCGTGCAGAGGGTGAGAAACATCGTCCAGAATTGCCAGGATTTTCTGTCGGGTCCTTTGCTCTACCACAGCCTTCAGTGTGTCCAGTTCGACTGCCAGCCTTTTGAATCAGATATTGAGCCTGTTGATATCACCCGTGTTGATGCCATTGCCCCAGCACACCATCGTATAGAACAGCGGTCCCCAACCACCGGGCCACAAAGCATGTGCTACCGGGCCGTGAGGAAACCATATGATTTGGCGATATGAGTCAGCTGCACCTTTCCTCATTCCCTGTCACGCCCACTGTTGAGCTTGAACACACGCGAGCTCATTACCCACGCGTCATCCATGTCAGCGCAGGAAGGAGATCAGCTCCTGGAGCTTGCAAATGACCGCAGGCTGAAAAGTATGTTTGACATAACATCTCTGCCGGCATTCTGGATCAAAGTTAAGGCTAAATATCCTGAGATAGCCACGAAAGCACTGAAAACATTGCTTCCATTTCCAACATATCTCTGCAATGAATGCAATGAAAACCAAATTGCGGAATAGACTGGACACAATCACCCTCGATAGGACCGTCTTGTTGCAGGAAAACAAGCCCAGGGCTCCCACTGATTCAGCGATACTGGTGTGTTACACTGATTTTACATGTTCATACGGGAAAAATATGTGCTGTGTGTTTAATATCCAAACATTACTTAAAATGTTATGATGCTATTGACTTACTTATATAACCATGTAACAATTACAGCACGGAAACAGACCATCTTTGCCCTTCTAGTCTGTGCCAAACGCTACTCTCACCTAGTCCCACCGACCTGCACTCAGCCCATAACCCTCCATTCCTTTCCTGTGTATATACCTATCCAATATTTCTTTAAATGATAATATCGAACCTGCCTCTACCACTTATACTGGAAGTTCATTCAACACTTACTTCAAGCTCCCCTGATAATTGACTTATCACTATATTCATGTGAGGAAAATATGCGCTGTGTGTTTAATAGATAAAACCTTATAGAAACGAAACGAAATTGAATGTATTAGCCACTTATTACCTATATTCCGGCCTTGATTAACACCCCCCTCCCCCCGAACAGAATTGCCAAAAACGAATTATAGAAAATATCGGCACGTACACACATGAGCAAATCACGCATGCGCACTGGTGCCCGCACAAGGCTTCATGGTCATTGTAGTCTCGGGGTAAACAACGTATATGACTGCTATTCTTGTCCGTGGGCAACCCTACCCCCCGGTCAGCAAGAATATTGTCAATATGAAACCGGTCCGCAGTGCAAAAAAGGTTGGGGACCCCTGGTATAGAAGATTGTAATGGTGACACCAGACTGGTAGAACATGTGAAGGAGAGGCCTGCATATTGCAAAGGACCTCAGTCTCCTCCGGAAGTAGAGGCGACTTTGGCCCTTCTTGTACACAGCCTCTGTGTTGGTTTCCATCCAGGTGCACCCCCAGTTACCTGTAGGTCCTCACCACATCCACATCCTCCCCATCAGTAGTAACAGGGAGTACAGCAAGCTTAGTCTTCCTGAAGTCCATCACCATCTCCTTTGTCTTACTGATGTTGAGTTGCAGATGATTCAGCTTGCACCATTTGACAAAGTCCTCCACGAGGGCCCAGTATTCATCCTCCCGTCCTCCCTTTATTCAATCTTTATCCATTAACCAGTCTTCAATATATTCAGTCCCTTAGAATACCTTCCAACAATTTAACCAACTAAACGCAGATGCAAAAAACCTCATGCCTTCGTTTAGCCTCTTCGGTGCTCTCTTGCATTCCCAATACTCCTCCAGCACCTCATTTGTTCCCCTCTGCCTCATACCTCCTCCTCCTTCTTAAGCAGGGCCACAAGAAACAAGGTTCTCTAAACCTGCCAGGCCTTGCCTTTTATTCTAATAGGAACATACAAACCCTGCGCTCTCAGAATTTCACTTTTGAAGGCTTCCCATTTGCCAAACACGCCAACAACCTAGCCCAATTCACACTTGTCAGATCCTCTCTGACTCCATCAAAATTGGCCTTTCTCCAACTTAGAACCTCAACCCAAGGACCAGACCCTATCCTTTCCCATGAGGTTGTTATAGCCGGGGGTGGTAATGCAGACAAGCTCCCTCCACCTATTAAATACTCCCAATAACGACCAAGGCCAGCTCCCGGCCTTCACACGTGTCTCAGCTACTAAGCCCAGCGGAACCGTTTCTACCGACAGGAGAAGGGGCAAAGGAGGGTTACTGGTTCCTCAAAACCAGTCACTTCGGGCAGACGGGGCTCGTCAGCCGTGGTTGGCAGCTCACCTGGGAGAAGCAAAACTCTGATCTCAAACCTCTGCTGCCTTGCGGCCACACCCAATCCCGGGTAAGACTTCGGGAGTAAACCCCGAGGGAAAAATCTGGAGCTGGTGACCCTGAGGCAGTCGTACGTTGAGTTCAACGCTGACTGGAACCTCCTGCGGAGCTGCTGGTGCCAAACTGTATCAATCTCTGCCGTTCCTTTGGGTTCATCAGCTGTGGGGTGCGGGGGAGCCTGCTACATGGGTTGCTCTCCATATCGTACTGCCCAGGCTTGCATGTCTAGACAGCTAGGATGCAATATCCATGGTCGATCCTGACCGAGGGAGGCCTTCACCTCATAATGGAACTGTGATCACTTGATCCAAAGTGTTCCACTGTTCAAACTTCAGTCAGCCACCCCGTCTCGTTCCCCAGCAGGAGATCCACTCTCTCCCAACAGGACCGCTATATATCGAAGAAGGAAACTTTCTTGAACAGACACGACAACCCTGGATCCATCCAGCCTGTCGGGTGTCGAAATCGCAGACAATACGGGAAAAGCTAAATCAGAACCAGGCTTGTTATCGCCGGCATGCGATGTGAAATTTGTTAACTTAGCACCAGCAGCTCAATGCAATACATAATACAGAAAAAAATAAAATAATAATAATAATAATAATAAATATGTACATCGGCAAATAAAATCTGTGGAATTCTCTGCCACAGGAAGCAGTTGAGGCCAGTTCATTGGCTATGTTTAAGAGGGAGTTAGATCTGGCCCTTGTGGCTACGGGGATCAGGGGGTATGGAGGGAAGGCTGGTACAGGGTTCTGAGTTGGATGATCAGCCATGATCATACTGAATGGCGGTGCAGGCTCGAAGGGCCGAATGGCCTACTCCTGCAAACCCATTTTCTATGTTTCACCCACCATCACAAACTGAAATTGTTTTTTTTTGCAAAGGCCTGCAATCTCTCTACAAATTTGCCCCTCTAAAAACTGCCATTGGGTGGTCTTATATATTCCGTTAGAATCGTGAGACCATGGATTTGCACCTTGGAAGGTTTCCTGGGCAAGGTTGTATGGAAGATCGGCAGTTGCCCATGCTGCAAGTCTCCCCTCTCCATGCCATCGATGCTGTCCAAGGGAAGGGCATTAGGACCGACACAGCTTGGCCCCGGTGTCATCGCAGAGCAATGTGTGGTTAAGTGCCTTGCCGGGTGGTCTATAATGTACCATTAACACAGTCAGCCCTTTCTTATTCCTCGTTTCCACCCTTGAAGCCCCACGCAGTCTGATCAGTGTCGTATCAAGTCGACTAGCAAGGCCACCATCCCCCTCAATCTCTCCTCCTCTGTCGCGTCTGAAACAGCGGAACGCCAGGAGCCCTGCCCCTCCTGCAACCCAGTCTCACCCACGGCTGCAGCGCATTCACTCCACCCGCCGACCCGTGCTCCGAGGGCCGTCATCCGCCTTTCCTGCAATGCTCCCTGCGCCGAAACGGGGGCGATGTAGAACACTGCCCCACCGTCCTCCGCCTTTCCACCCCTGCCTCGCAGTGCGGGCTCAACGCCTGTCTGACCCGGAGGTCCCTGCCCCTCTCTGCCTCGCTCACTCGTGGGCGGCTGCCAGCCTCAGTGACTGGACCTCAGTCCACCCCCCTTTCCCCAGTAGTGTCTCCCCCCCATCCCAACACCCCCAGTCTCTCTCCTTCCCCACCCTGTCCCTCCTCATCGCCTGCCTCTCACTGGATCACGCCCAGTGCCATAGGGGAATGAATAGGGAATACGGCGAGTGGGGGAATGGAAAAAGAGTTGCGTTTCTCATGAAGCAGAACACACGGCGGGCAGCGGGCAGTCCAAAATGAAATCACCCCAGGACTGTCCAGCGTAGCTCTTAGTGGAGCTGAGGAACAACGCATTCCCTCACTGGGACTGTTATCGGCTGACAGCCAACGGGAGCTAGAGGATAAATATACAACACATTCCCTTGTTGGGACTGTTATTGGCCCTCGACAGCCAACAGGAACTAGAAGCATAAATATGGAACACATTCCCTCACTGGGACTGTTATCGGCCAACCACCAACGGGAACTAGAGGATAAATAAACAACACATTCCCTCGCAAACAACAGGAATTCTGCAGATGCTGGAAATTCAAGCAACATACATCAAAGTTGCTGGTGAACACAGCAGGCCAAGCAGCATCTCTAGGAAGAGGTGCAGTCGACGTTTCGGGCTGAGACCCTTCGTCAGGACTAACTGAAGGAAGAGTGAGTAAGGGATTTGAAAGGTGGAGGGGGAGGGGGAGATGCAAAATTCCCTCGCTGGGACTGTTATTGGCCTCCGACAGCCAACGGGAGCTAGAGGCACAAATATGGAACACATTCCCTCGCTGGGACTGTTATTGGCCTCCGACAGCCAACGGGAACGAGAGGATAAATATGCATGGGATGGAATGTCGAGTAGCTTGGGTCCTCAGGCCCACGATGCAGCGTCGACCCAGTCTCGTGGGCAGCAGGCGGTTCGCGTAACGCCACGCCGGCCCCAGCAGCCCGGGTTCAATCCTCAGCACTGCCCGGGGAGAGCCTGCGCTCGGTGCGAGACGCGTGAGCCTCCTCCAGGTGCCCCGGTTCGTTCCGGACGCACGGGCCGGTCGGCTTGTGGGTGCAATTGGGCTCACTGGGGCAGAAGGGCCGGCCAGCGTGCTGCTTCTCTAAAAACCTGGAGAGTTAGCCGGAGGAACAGGCCTACAACTCCAGCACCCTGGAGGAGCTGGGCGTGAGCTCCACAGCCACCCTCGTGACCCAACGCCGACCGCGGCGGGGCGAGCACATCGTCCGCGCACCCGACTCCCTGGACAACTCCCGGTCGCGGATGCAAAGCACACTCCCGAAGGGCAGAGAAAGCAGGCGGGGAACGGTATCAAGACCCACCTGAACGGCAGGGAGAAATTTGGACAGGACGGGGAAAGCTGGAGATGGACAGTCCATGAGGGGACAGACTCAGTGCAGAAGTGGTTTGCGATTCTCTTCATAACAAGATGGGTGACCCTCGCACCACCCCCCCCCCAGCCATCATCAATACCCTTCAGAGATCGTCTGCCTGGCACCGGCGATCGCATAACCAAGACTTGTGACCTGCACCACCTGCTCCCATGGCCTGACATGGCCGCGATCGGTGGGGTGGTTTGGGCTAAGCAGGTGTTGCACCTTGCCCAAGGGTGATCCGCAGGCTAGCGGGGGGGGGGGGGAAGGAGCACACTTAACCCCTCCCCCCCGGTAGAGACACATTTCCACCCCGCCACCCCCAAGTGGCACATCACATGCCAAATAAATGAACAGAATCCCAGCTACCTTCTCGATTTAGCTTCGCTCTTTACGCCTTGTCCCAAATAAGACCAGGAGACACAGGAGCGGAATTAGGCCATTCAGCCCATCGAGTCTCTTCTCGCCGCGGCTGAACAGCTCGAATGATACCGCCGGGCTGCTGAGACTCAGTGGCTTCAACGCAAGCAGAGACAGGGAGGGAGGCCCCACCAGCTACACCGACAAACACTGCAACACAACTTGTGATCGATGACGTCGACCTCCAAATAATTAAAAAAATACACCAAGATGGATCTAACGCTTCCCTCCGACGTAACCCCAGGCGTTTCTTTCATCCATCTGCCCATCTAGGGCTCTCTTACATTTCCCTAACACAGCTGACATCTAAGAATTTTGATGACAAGGGCTAAAAGTAAGAAACAAGCTGAAATAGGTAAAGAACAACGCGGTTTTGTGAAAGACAAAAAGGGACAAGAAACACAATACTGATGTTAAGGGTACAATCAGAACGAGCTATTCAAGTGCAAAAAGATTTGTTCCTTTGTTTTATCGACTACACAAATGCATTTGATAAAGTGAAGCACAATAGTTATTTGAAATAGAACACAGAACATAGAACAGTACAGCACAGTACAGGCCCTTTGGCCCACAATGTTGTGCCAACCCTCAAACCCTGCCTCCCATATAAGCCTCCACCTTAAATTCCTCTATATACCTGTCCAGTAGTCTCTTAAACTTCACTAGTGTATCTGCCTCCACCACAGACTCAGGCAGTGTATTCCACGCACCAACCACTCTCTGAGTAAAAAACCTTCCTCTAATATCCCCCTTGAACTTCCCACCCCTTACCTTAAAGTCCTGTCCCCTTGTATTGAGCAGTGGGGCCCTGGGGAAGAGGCGCTGGCTGTCCACTCTATCTATTCCTCTTATTATCTTGTACATCTCTGTCCTGTTTCCTCTCATCCTCCTTCTCTCCAAAGAGTAAAGCCCTAGCTCCCTTAATCTCTGATCATAATGCATACTTTCTAAACCAGGCAGCATCCTGGTAAATCTCTTCTGTATCCTTTCCAATGCTTCCACATCCTTCCTATAGTGAGGTGACCAGAACTGGACACAGTACTCCAAGTGTGGCCTAACCAGAGTTTTATAGAGCTGCATCATTACATCGCAACTCTTAAACTCTATCCCTCGACTTATAAAAGCTAACACCCCATAAGCTTTCTTAACTACCCTATCCACCTGTGAGGCAACTTTCAGGGATCTGTGGACATATTACAGGAAACTCTAGATCTAAGTTCGAAAGACCTCTGCCTCATCAGAAATCTGCACTGGGAACAAACTGCCGCTGTAAGAATCGATTGGGAAGTGAGTCAATTTAAGAAAATCAAGCGAGGTGTAAGGCAAGGGTGTGTGTTTTTCCCCGATTTATTTAATGTGTACAGTGAAACAATATTTCAAAAAATAAGAGACATCGTGGGAATCAAAGTTGGTGGCAGAAACATCAATAATTTCAGATATGCAGATGACACTGTTAATTGCAAGTACGGAGGAAGAACTACAAAAATGGGTCTTTCTATCAATTGCAAAAAGAAGGAGAATCCTATCTGCAGGCTGAGAATAAACAGGGAAGACATAAAAAAAGTACAGAACTTTGGCTACTTAGGAAGCTGGGTGACATCAGATGACAGGTGCGACATGGACATCAAAAGAAGAATAGGGATGGCAAAAGACACCTTTACGAGAATGAAGACTATACTGACCAACACTAAACTAGGCATGACAACCCGCCTCAGAGTACTGAAATGTTACCTTTATCCAGTTATGTTATATGGATCAGAATGTCGGACAATATCTAGTAACATGAGGAAACGAATTGAAGCAGCAGAGATGCGGTTTTTGAGGAGGATACAAAGAATATCATGGATGAAACGAATATCTAACGAGGATGTCATGAACAGAGCAAACACAAAAAGAGAAATAATGTATGCAAACATGAAAAGGCAACATAACTTTATTGGACGTGTGATTCGGAAAGCGGAGTTAGAATGCACGGTAATTATGAGAAAGATTGAAGGGAAGAAAGCAAAAGGAAGGCAAAGACAAATACTAATAGAGACAGCAGACAGAGAACTGGAAATGAATACCAATGAATTGATCCACTTGACCCAAAACAGCAGTGTGTGGGCCATGACAGTCAAAGCTCAATCTGGGCACAGCACCTGATGATGATGATGAACACAGCCGCCTCCATCACCATCCCCGGCAGCACGTTCCACTCACTCACCACCATCTGTGTTAAAACAAAACCTCCCTTGCTGCCAAACGCCTTAAAAGTTAGCCCCCCACCCCCGTATTAGCTATTTCCATCCGAGGAAAGGCGCTCGAGCTGCCAACGCTATCTATCGTCTTGCGCGCCACCTGTCCTCGTCCACTTGAAAGAGAACAGCCGCAGCTCACTTGACCTTTCCTCACGAGACAAAAGTCTCTAATCCAGGCAGCACTCCTCGTAAGTCTCTGCACAAGCTCCATAGCTTCAACATCTTTCCCGTCAAGAGGTGACCAGAACAGAACACGATATTCTGAGTCCCAACAGGTGCACAATGTCAGAGGAGTGTAAGCAACGTACATCCTGAAATTCCTTTTCTTCGCAAACATCCACGCAGACAGAGGAGTGCCCCAAACAATGAACGACCGTTAAATATTAGGACCCCAAAGCCCCCCCCCCACACACAAGCAGCAGCAAGGCAATAACCCTCCCCCAGCAACAAAAAGCACCGGGCACTCAAGGGTGCAGCAAAGCATCAATAAAGACACACACTTGCAGTACCCCAAAAACTACTCGTTCACCCAGTAATTTGACATACCACAGGTTATCTCTCTCTCTCTCTCTCTCTCTCTCTCTCTCAAGTGTGGCACAACCAGGGTTTTACAGCATTACCTTGCAGCTCTTGAACGAAGTTCCCCGACTTACGAAGGTAAGCGGTCCGTGCATCATAACAAGCCCAACAGTTAGCCCTGCAATGTCGGACTTGCCCCCCAAGAACCCTCTGTCCCTCCACCCTGTCAAGAATCCTGGCCTCTATTCTGCCCTCCAGTTCGACTGGCCTCACACGTCATCTGGACTGAACTCCATCTGCCCCTTCTCAGCTCAGCCCAGCTCTGCACCCTGTCAATGTCTCTGTGATCTACCACAGCCTTCCCCACCATCCACAGCATCGGAGACCCGCAAGCACCAACTCACCTCATGCAAGTCGTTTATAGTAGAAGATTGAGGGGGGACTTGATAAGAGGTATTTACAATTATGAGGGAGATAGATAGAGTTGACGTGGATAGGCTTTTTCCATTGAGAGTGGGGGAGATTCAAACAAGAGGACATGAGTTGAGAGTTAAAGGGCAAAAGTTTAGGGGTAACATGAGGGGGAACTCCTTTACTCAGAGAGTGGTAGCTGTGTGGAACGAGCTTCCAGCAGAAATGGTTGAGGCAAGTTCGATGTTGTCGTTTAAAGTTAAATTGGACAATTATAACGGACAGGAAAGGAATGGAGGGTTATGGGCTGAGTGCAGGTCGGTGGGACTAGGTGGGATTAAGAGTTTGGCATGGACTAGAAGGGCCAAGATGGCCTATTTCTGTGCTGTAATTGATATATGGTTTTACATATATGAAACAAATCCCAAATAGCAGGGGTCTCAGAACAGATCCCTGCAGAAAACTACAGGTCACTGCCCTCATGACAGAATACCTCTGCCTTCTGTGTGCAAGCCAATTCTCAATGCACAGCCACGTTTCCTGGCTGTCACGCATCCTGGCTTTGTGTATGGGCACTGTCAAACGCCTTGCCCAGATCCACACACCACATCCACTGCCCTGCCGTCGTCAGTTTGTTTTGCAACTCCCTCAAAAAATTTAATCAGGATCATACCTTACCCCTTGAGAAGCCACGCTGACTATCCCTAACCAGACGATGATTGTCCAAATGCTCATAAATAGTCTCCCTAAATGGCTGCTGTGACACGTCTAGTGTGGTAGTGTTCTGGGTAGTGCTTGTCACGCTCACTTTCAGCTTTCAACTGAGACTGGGGCATCTCAGGATCTCCGTACCTTCCACCCAGGTCATGATGATCATCACCCATCGTCCTTCGAGACAGATGGAGGCCACCCACCACTCTCTCCAAGAATCCTCGCCAATAGTTTGCCCATCGCTGGCACGGCTCTGACTGGCGTCGCATTCCCAGGGCTCTCCTTACTACCTTTCCTGACCAAAGGACGAGCATTTACCACCCTTCAATCCTCTTATACGACTCCTGTGGCCAGGCCAGTGAGGGGGCAAAGGTACCGCAATCTCCCCCACACACCCCCCACCCCACCAACTCCCCGTGGAAACCTGGGGCATATCCCGTCCAACCCCAGGGACTTGTCCATCCATCTAAAGTTCCTCCTTCTCGGCATCAGCCTGCAAGATGGGCCCATTCTACGTGGTCCTCACAGGTCTTTCACTTACCAAGCCGCCGCGCGGGACAGACCCAGCTGGCCCCTTGAGCCGCACTGCCCGGCGATCCGAGCCCGGTTCACCGGTGGGACCTGGGGCCACGGGAGGAACCCAGAGCAAACCGGCGCGGCCACGGCGAGAGAAAGCACAAGCTACCGACGGGCATCCCCGGTGGCGGGGATCGAACCTGGCCGACACTGCAAACCACGTCGCCCCAGAACTGACGCTCACTCTCGGCTCAAATCTGACCTGAGGGCGCCGCCTGCGTAGAGTCTACCCACTCTTCCTGTGACCGCATGGGGCTCCCCGCCCCCGCCCCCCCCCCGAACTCCCCGGGGGCTCCAATTTCCTCAACACCCACACATAGGTGGAGTGGGGGGGGGGTGAATTGGAGACCGTAAATATCCTCTCCACCCCTCCCCCATTACTAGATCAGGAGAATCAGGGAGGAGGGGGTTAATGACAATGTCAGACCATGAGGCATTATCAATTTCAGCTGATTTATTTGCCCCCTCAGCCCCATTCTCCTGCCTTCTGCCCGTAATCAGACTGTAAGCTACAGGAGCAGAAGTAGGACATTTGGCCCATCGAGCCTGCTCCTGCCATTCAATCATGGGCTGATCCAATTCTCCAGTCATCACCACTCTCCTGCCTTCCCCCCATACCCTTTGATGCCCTGGCTAATCAAGAACCTATCTACCTCTGCCTTAAGTGCACCCAGTGACTTGCAACCCCTTCATTCCAAATCTTTGACACCCTTCCTAATTAAGACTCTATCAACCTCCCCTTTAAACAATTGGATACCCAATGACCTGCCCTGCACTGCGCCTGTATAATGACTTCCACAGATACACCACCCTCTGGCTAAGAGGGGAGAATTTTTGAGGAAGGGCCACCGTGAGATTCGTGTAGGTGGGTGGAGGGTTGGGAAAGAGAAGGGAGGAAGCACAGCCACGTGCAACAGAGTCGTGCAGCACAGAAAAAGCCTCGACTGCCCCACTCTTCAATGCTAGCCTGGACTCCCATCCAATCCCATTTACTAGCATTTGCCCAAAATCCCTCTAAACTTTTGCCCAAACACCACACACACCTCTCCCCACCTTCCCTTGCTCCTCTCCCTCGCCTACTTTCCCTCATTCCCCCCTCTTGCTCACATAACCGCATTCTTCCTCCACGTACCTGGGGAGGTGATGGTGGTGGTGGTGGGGGGGTGCACCTACGTGACAGACGTGAGTGGAAACCAACACAGAGTACAAGAAGGGCCAGAGTCACCTCTACTTCCTGAGGAGATTGAGGTCCTTAGGAGTTTGCAGGCCTCTCCTTCACATGTTCTACCAGTCTGTTGTCACCAGTCCAATCTTCTTTGTGGTGGTGTGCTGGGGCAATGGCACCAACACGGGTGATGCCAACAGGCTCAATAAACTGATTAGAAAGACTGGCTCTGTAATAGAAGTCAAACTGGACACACTGTGGTAGAACAAAGGACCCTATGGAAAACCTGGTAATTCTAGACAATGTTTCCCACCTTCTGCATGCCACTTTGGCTGAACAGAGGAACACTTCTAGTAATAAACTGAGACAACTGTGCTGCTCCAAACAGCGCAGTATGAGGTCATTCTTGCCCTCAGCCATTAGGCTTTATAATGCATCAACCTATAGCTGGGGAGGTGATGACTCTTTCCCTCCTGTTAGAGGTAACTTTTTTTTATTCTTTTGTACTTCACTTCTAATATTTATATCTGTGCACTTGTAACACTGCTATGACACTGTAATATCCTCTGGGATCAATTAATTATCTACCTCTTCCCACTCTCCACCACCTCAGCCATCCATCCCTCTTTCACATGAACAACTGCTCTCCCTCCCCTCCCACCCTCCACCCCACACCACGCTCTCTCCCCAGTTTCAAGTACTCCTCCCTTCCACCTTATTCCCTCCGTCGCCTTCCCCTCACGTTACCTCCTTCACTCACCCTCACTCCCTCCTCTTCCCCACTCACGACATTAACACCCCAACCTAATCACCCTCGGCTCACCCTTCATTCCCTTCCCTGCTCACCCATCCATCTCGACTCAGCTTTTCCTCCCTCACTCAATAACAATCGCCCTCCCGATCACCTCCCTCCCTCCATCCCTCCCTCATTAAAAATCTCCCTCCCTCCGACCCTCATTAACAATCTCCCTCCCTCCATCCCTCATTAACAATCTCCCTCCCTCCGACCCTCAGTAACAATCTCCCTCCCTCCATCCCTCATTAACAATCTCCCTCCCTCCGACCCTCATTAACAATCTCCCTCCCTCCATCCCTCATTAACAATCTCCCTCCCTCCGACCCTCAGTAACAATCTCCCTCCCTCCATCCCTCATTAACAATCTTCCTCCATCCCTCCCTCATTAACAATCTCCCTTCCTCCGACCCTCATTAACAATCTCCCTCCCTCCGACCCTCATTAAGAATCTCCCTCCCTCCGACCCTCAGTACCAATCTCCCTCCCATCACCTCCCTCCCTCCGACCCTCAATAACAATCTCCCTCCCATCACCTACCTCCCTCATTAACAATCTCCCTCCCTCCGACCCTCATTAACAATCTCCCTCCCTCCGACCCTCAATAACAATCTCCCTCCCATCACCTCCCTCCCTCATTAACAATCTCCCTCCCTCCGACCCTCATTAACAATCTCCCTCCCTCCATCCCTCATTAACAATCTCCCTCCCTCCGACCCTCATTAACAATCTCCCTCCCTCTGACCCTCAGTACCAATCTCCCTCCCATCACCTCCCTCCCTCAATAACAATCTCCCTCCCTCCGACCCTCAATAACAATCTCCCTCCCATCACCTACCTCCCTCATTAACAATCTCCCTCCCTCCGACCCTCATTAACAATCTCCCTCCCTCCGACCCTCAATAACAATCTCCCTCCCATCACCTCCCTCCCTCATTAACAATCTCCCTCCCTCCGACCCTCATTAACAATCTCCCTTCCTCCATCCCTCATTAACAATCTCCCTCCCTCCGACCCTCAGTAACAATCTCCCTCCCTCCATCCCTCATTAACAATCTCCCTTCCTCCGACCCTCATTAACAATCTCCCTCCCTCCGACCCTCATTAAGAATCTCCCTCCCTCCGACCCTCAGTTCAATCTCCCTCCCATCACCTCCCTCCCTCAATAACAATCTCCCTCCCTCCGACCCTCAATAACAATCTCCCTCCCATCACCTACCTCCCTCATTAACAATCTCCCTCCCTCCGACCCTCATTAACAATCTCCCTCCCTCCGACCCTCAATAACAATCTCCCTCCCATCACCTACCTCCCTCATTAACAATCTCCCTCCATCCCTCCCTCATTAACAATCTCCCTCCCTCCGACCCTCATTAACAATCTCCCTCCCTCCATCCCTCATTAACAATCTCCCTCCCTCCGACCCTCATTAACAATCTCCCTCCCTCCGACCCTCATTAACAATCTCCCTCCCATCACCTCCCTCCCTCAATAACAATCTCCCTCCATCCCTCCCTCATTAACAATCTCCCTCCCTCCGACCCTCATTAACAATCTCCCTCCATCCCTCCCTCATTAACAATCTCCCTCCCTCCGACCCTCATTAACAATCTCCCTCCCTCCGACCCTCATTAACAATCTCCCTCCCTCCGACCCTCAATAACAATCTCCCTCCATCCCTCCCTCATTAACAATCTCCCTCCCTCCGACCCTCATTAACAATCTCCCTCCATCCCTCCCTCATTAACAATCTCCCTCCCTCCGACCCTCAATAACAAACTCACCTCACTCACTCACTCACTCACCAGGTCTCCACGCTGCCGAACTAGGCCGGACGTGACGTCGTTCACCCGGAAGTGGGGCATTGGAGGCCGTCGGCCAGCGGTGACCCGGAAGTGGGGCGCTGTGGGCGGAGGCGGCGGCGATGAAGCGGATGGAGCCGGACCCGGAGCGGCAGCGGTTCCCGCACAGCTTGGTGTGGACTCCCATTCCCGTGCTGTCGTGAGTGCCAGTCGCTCCTGGGCCCCGGGCCCCGGCCCTTATCCGACCCGCGCTGTCACCATGAGCAGCTTCAACTCAACTTCCACCTCAGTCCAGACCCTGACCCCCGACCCTTAACCCTGACCCCACTTCGTCCCCTCTGTTAAACCCTGAGCCCTGACCCCTGACCCCACTCACCCCCTCCGTCCCTGAAACCCTGGCCGGACGACTCGGTCCAGCTCATGACCCCCGACCGCACCACTCCCCTTGAACCCTGACCCCTCCCTTAAACCCTGACCTCGCCTCCCCTGTCCGGCACCTCAATCCAGCCCCTGACCCCGACCTCCCCTCTCCCCTGGACAGACCCCTCACCATACCGGTGGTGTCTCCAGTGTTGAGCGACGTCAGTGCCAAACAGAATCAGGTTTAATAAATTTGTTACCTCTGTGGTATCAGTACAGTGCATCATAAATATAGAGAAATAAACTGAGGTACATATAAACGTATACCGTGTATAAATATGTAAATTAAATAGTTAAGTTAAGATACGTAGTGTAAAGATAACAGAAATAAATAAAAATCGGTAGTGTTCATGGGTTGAAAATCTATTTAGAAATCGTAAGGCAGAGGGGAAGAAGCTGTTCCTGAATTGTTGAGTGTGTGCCTTCAGGCTTCTGTACCTCCTTTCAGATGGTAGCAATGAGAGGAGGGCATGTCCCTGATGATGACAGGGGTCTTTAATAATGAAGGCCACCTTTCTCAGACGCTGCTCCTTCAAGATGTCTTGGATCTACGGAGACTAGTGGGCGAGATGGAGCTGACTAACTTTACAACTTTCTCTAGCTTCTTTCAGTCCTGTGCAGTAGACCCCACCCCCAAATACCAGACAGTGATGCAGCCAGTCAGAAAGCTCCACTCTATCAAAACCGCTCACCTCATTCCCCGAATCCTGGCCTGGGCTTCTCCATCCCAGCAAGCCCCTGCCCCATCCCTATCCCGTGTCCGTGCTGTTGTGAGGACGAGCCTCGGCCTCAGCCCCACGGCCTCTCTTCAAGCCCCTGGCCCGGCCTCATCCTGACCCCTGAAGTCGCCCCTCCCCACCCTGTGATATTGTGGGTACGACCAGAGCGTAGACCCACCCCCCCAATTCGACTTCACCTCGTCTCTGACCACTCATATGTCCTCCTCAACTCCCTCCTCCCCTCTCCCTCTCTCACTCACTGTCTGCTCATCCCTCTCTACAGTTGGATCTTCCCCTTTATTGGGCACATGGGAATCTGCACCCTCTCTGGCATCATCCGTGACTTTGCGGGACCCTACTACGTCTCTGTGAGTATCTGTGGTGGATCCCGCCTGAGCGTGCTTGTTTATGCGTTCGGTCCTCGGCTCGGGGTCCCAGTGTGGGATTGCACTCACCCCTCACATTTCTCCTTGCAGGAGGACAACATGGCGTTCGGCAGCCCAACCAAGTGAGTGAACTCTGCGGGTCGTCAGTGTGTGTCTGTACAGAGTGGCAGCTAGGTGTGTTCAGACAGTCTGTGTACGCGCTGACGGGACGGTGTACAGAGACTGTGTGTGTGGTGACGGGATGGTATACAGAGAATGTTTCTGTGGTGATGGGACGGTATACAGAGACTGTGTTTGTGGTGACGGGACGTTATACAGAGACTGTGTTTGTGGTGATGGGACGGTATACAGAGACTGTGTTTGTGATGGGACGGTATACAGAGACTGTGTGTATGGTGGCGGGACGGTATACAGAGACTGTGTGTATGGTGGCGGGACGGTATATAGAGACTGTGTGTATGGTGGCAGGACGGTATACAGAGACTGTGTGTATGGTGACGGGATGGTATACAGAGACTGTGTTTGTGGTGATGGGACAGTATACAGAGACTGTGTTTGTGACGGGACAGTATACAGAGACTGTGTGTATGGTGGCGGGATGGTATACAGAGACTGTGTTTGTGACGGGACGGTATACAGACTGTGTGTATGGTGATGGGATGGTATACAGAGACTGTGTTTGTGGTGATGGGACGGTATACAGAGACTGTGTGTATGGTGGCGGGACGGTATACAGAGACTGTGTGTATGGTGATGGGACGGTATACAGCGAATGTGTGTGTGGTGATGGCTGATTTTCGGAGCCAAGGCAGTTTTTACCACTCGGGGTAAAAGAGAGGCAAGATTGCGCAGGCCCATGACGTCAGCCAGTAGAGCGCTTAAGGTTTAAAAAGAAGACCGCCATATCCAGCGGGCAGCAGAGTGATAGGACTTTGGCTCAACGGGCTTAGGCAGTAACGGGTCAAAGCGAGGTAGGTTTACCGGTGTTAGTTGCAGAATGGAGGAAGTATGTGTGTGAGGCCAGTTTTCTGTGCTCAGTGTCAGATTTGGGACATCCTGGAGTCTCCCAGCCTCCCAGACGGCCGTATCTGCACCAGGTGTGTCGAGCTGCAGCTCCTAAGGGACCGAGTTAGGGAACTGGAGATGCACCTCGATGACCTTCGCCTGGTCAGGGAGAACGAGGAGGTGATAGATAGGAGTTATAGGCAGGTAGTCACACCAGTGCATGGGAGACAAGTGGTCATGGTCAGGAGGGGGACGGGTAAGAGTCAGGTACTAGAGAGTACCCCTGTGGCTGTGCCCCTTAACAATAGGTACTCCTGTTTGAGTACTGTTGGGGGGGACAACCTACCTGGGGGAAGTGACATTGGCCATGCCTCCAGCACAGAACCTGGCCCTGTGGCTCAGAAGGGTAGGGAAAGGAAGAGGAAGGCAGTAGTGATAGGGGACTCTATAGTTAGGGGGTCAGACAGGCGATTCTGTGGATGCAGGAAAGAAACTCGGATGGTAGTTTGCCTCCTAGGTGCCAGGGTCTGGGATGTTTCAGATCGCGTCCAAGATATCCTGCAGTGGGAGGGAGAACAGCCAGAGGTTGTGGTACATATTGCTACCAATGACATAGGTAGAAAAAGGAAGAGGTCCTGAAAAAAGAGTACAGGAAGTTAGGAACGAAGTCGAGAAGCGGGACCTCAAAGGTAGTAATCTCTGGATTACTGCCTGTGCCACGTGACAGTGAGAACAGGAATAGAATGAGGTGGAGGATAAATGCGTGGCTGAGAGATTGGAACAGGAAGCAGGGATTCAGCTTTCTGGATCATTGGGACCTGTACAAGAAGGACGGGTTGCACTTGAATCCCAGGGAGACCAATATCCTCGTAGGGAGGTTTGCTAAGGCTACTGGGGAGAGTTTAAACTAGAATTGTTGGGGGGTGGGAACCGAACTGAAGAGACAGGGGAAGAGGAGATTGGCTCACAAATAGAGAAAGCTTGTAGACAGTGCGAGAGGGAGAATAGGTAGGTGATAGAGAAGGAATGCGATCAGACCGAAGGTTTGAGTTGTGTCTATTTTAACACAAGGAGTGTTGTGAACAAAGCGGATGAGCTTAGAGCGTGGATCAGTGTTTGGAGATAGGATGTGGTGGCCATTACAGAGACTTGGGTGGCTCAGGGACAGGAATGATTACTTCAAGTGCCAGGTTTTAGATGTTTCAGAAAGGACAGGGAAGGAGACAAAACAGGTGGGGGCGTGGCACTGTTGATCAGAGATCGTGTCATGGCTGCAGAAAAGGTGGACGCCATGGAGGGATTGTCTATGGAGTCTCTGTGGGTGGAGGTTAGGGACAGGAAGGGGTCAATAACTTTACTGGGTGTTTTTTTATAGGTCGCCCAATAGTAACAGGGATATTGAGGAGCAGATAGGGAAACAGATCCTGGAAAGGTGTAGTAATAACAGAGTTGTCGTGATGGGAGAGTTTAATTTCCCAAATATCGATTGGCATCTCCCTAGAGCAAGGGGTCTAGATGGGGTGGAGTTTGTTAGGTGTGTTCAGGAAGGTTTCTTGACTTAATATGTAGATAAGCCTACAGGAGGAGAGGCTGTACGTGATTTAGTATTGAGAAATGGACGTGGTCAGGTGTCAGATCTCTCAGTGGGAGAGCATTTTGGAGATAGTGGTCATAATTCTATCTCCTTTACAATATCATTGCAGAGAGATAGGAACAGATAAGTTAGAAAAGCATTTAATTGGAGTAAGGGGAATTATGAGGCTATCAGACAGGAAATTGGAAGCTTAAATGGAAACAGATGTTCTCAGGGAAAAGTACAGAAGAAATGCGGCAAATGTTCAGGGGATATTTGTGTGGAGTTCTGCATAGGTAAGTTCCAATGAGACAGGGAAATTATGGTAGGGTGCAGGAACTGTGGTGTAGAAAGGCTGTAATGAATCTAGTCAAGAAGAAATGAAAAGCTTACAAAAGGTTCAGAGAGCTAGGTACTGTTAGAGATCTAGAAGATTATAAGGCTAATAGGAAGGAGCTTAAGAAGGAAATCAGGAGAGCCAGAAGGGGCCACGAGAAGGCCTTGGCAGGCAGAATCAAGGAAAACCCCAAGGCATTCTACAAGTATGTGAACAGCAAGAGGATAAGACGTGAGAGAATAGGACCTATCAAGTGTGACAACGGAAAAGTGTGTATGGAACCAGAGGAAATAGCAGGGGTATTTAATGAATACTTTACTTCA
The DNA here is from genome assembly GCF_963921235.1 of Mobula hypostoma. Classification (NCBI taxonomy): domain Eukaryota; kingdom Metazoa; phylum Chordata; class Chondrichthyes; order Myliobatiformes; family Myliobatidae; genus Mobula; species Mobula hypostoma. The sequence continues at coordinate 9,035,708 of NC_086127.1, forward strand.
GTATTCACTACGGAAAAGGATCTTGGTGATTGTAGTGATGACTTGCAGCAGACTGAAAAGCTTGAGCATGTAGATATTAAGAAAGAGGATGTGTTGGAGCTTTTGGAAAGCATCAAGTTGGATAAGTCGCCGGGACCTGACGAGATGTGCCCCAGGCTACTGTGGGAGGCGAGGGAGGAGATTGCTGAGCCTCTGGCGATGATCTTTACATCATCAATGGGACGGGAGAGGTTCCAGAGGATTGGAGGGTTGCAGATGTTGTTCCCTTATTCAAGAAAGGGAGTAGAGATAGCCCAGGAAATTATAGACCAGTGAGTCTTACCTCAGTGGTTGGTAAGTTGTTGGAGAAGATCCTGAGAGGCAGGATTTATGAACATTTGCAGAGGTACAATATGATTAGGAGTAGTCAGCATGGCTTTGTCAAGGGCAGGTCGTGCCTTACGAGCCTGATTGAATTTTTTGAGGATGTGACTAAACACATTGATGAAGGAAGAGCAGTCGATATAGTGTATATGGATTTCAGCAAGGCATTTGATAAGGTACCCCATGCGAGGCTTATTGAGAAATAAAGGAGGCATGGGGTCCAAGGGGACATTGCTTTGTGGATCCAGAACTGGCTTGTCCACAGAAGGCAAAGAGTGGTCGTAGACAGGTCATATTCTGCATGGAGGCCGGTGACCAGTGGTGTGCCTCAGGGATTTGTTCTGGGACCCCTGCTCTTTGTGATTTTTATAAATGATCTAGATGAGGAAGTGAAGGGGTGGGTTAGTAAATTTGCTGATGACACAAAGGTTGGGGGTGTTGTGGATAGTGTGGAGGGCTGTCAGAGGTTACAGCGGGACATTGAAAGGATGCCAAACTGGGCTGAGAAGTGGCAGATGGAGTTCAACCCAGATAAGTGTGAAGTGGTTCATTATGATGGGTCAAATATGATGGTAGAATATTACCATATAACAATTACAGCACGGAAACAGGCCACCTCGGCCCTTCTAGTCCGTGCCGAACTCTTACTCTCACCTAGTCCCACCGACCTGCACTCAGCCCATAACCCTCCATTCCTTTCCTGTCCATATAGCTGTCCAGTTTAACTTTAAATGACAACATCAAACCATTAATATAGTATTAATGGTAAGACTCTTGGCAGTGTGGAGGATCAGAGGGATCTTGGGGTCCGAGTCTATTGGATGCTCAAAGCAGCTACGCAAGTTGACTCTGTGGTTATGGTGCATTGGTCTTCATCAATGGTGGAAATGAATTTATGAGCCGAGAGGTAATGTTGCAGCTGTGTAGGATCCTGGTCAGAGCCCACTTGGAGTACTGTGCTCAGTTCTGGTCGCCTCACACAGGAAGGATGTGGAAACCATAGAAAGGGTGCAGAGGAGATTTACAAGGATGTTGCCTGGATTGGGGAGCATGCCTTATGAGAATAGGTTAAGTGAACTCAGCCTCTTCACCTTGGAGCGATGGAGGATGAGAGGTGACCTGATAGAGGTGTATAAGATGATGAGAGGCATTGATCGTGTGGATAATCAGAGAATTTTTTCCAGGGCTGAAATGGTTGTCACAAGAGGACACAGGTTTAAGGTGCTGGGGAGTAGGTACAGAGGAGATGTCAGGGGTAAGTTTTTTACTCAGAGAGTGGTGAGTGCGTGGAATGGGCTGCCGGCAATGCTGGTGGAGGCAGATACAATAGGGTATGAGACTTTTGGATAGGTACATCGAGCTTAGTAAAATGGAGGGCGATAGGTAAAGCCTAGTAATTTCTAAGGTAGGGACATGTTCAGCACAACTTTGAGGGCCAAAGGGCCTGTATTGTGCTGTAGGTTTTCTATGTTTCTATGTATGCAGAGACTGTGTGGTGACGGGACGTTATACAGAGACTCTGTGTGTGGGTGTGGTGACGGGACCTTATACGGAGTCTGTGTATGTGGGTCTGTTCTATTGGCACGCGAAACCGAGACTCTGTGTATGTGTCTGTGCAGAGTGATAGCCAAATGTGTTTAGATAGTGTGTGTGTGCTGACGGGATGGTAAACAGATTTGGTGTGTGGTGATGGGACGCTATAAAGAGACTGTGTGTTGTGTTGGGATGGTATACAGAGACTGTGTGTGTGATGACTGGACAGTATACAGAGACATTGTGTTTGGTGACGGGACACTATACAGAGTCTGTGTATGTGGGTCTGTTCTATTGGGACAGGAAACCAAGACTGTGTGTGTGCGTGCGTGTCTGTACGTGTCTGTACAGAGTGACAGCCAGGTGTGTTCAGATAGTGTGTGTGTGTGTGTGTGTGGTGATGGGTTCGTTATACAAAGACTCTGTGTGTGGTGACAGGACGGTATACAGAGAATGTTTCTGTGGTGATGGGATGCTTTACGGAGACTGTGTGTGTGGTGACGGGACGGTATACAGAGACAGTGTGTGTGGTGACAGGACGGTATACAGCGAATGTGTGTGTGGTGACGGGACGGTATACAGAGACTGTGTGAGTGTTGACGGGACGGTATACAGAGACTGTGTGTGTGGTGACGGGACGGTATACAGAGACTGTGTGTGTGGTGACGGGATGGTATAAAGAGATTGTGTGTGGTAACAGGATGGTATACAGAGACTGTGTGTGGTGACGGGTCGGTGATACAGAGACTGTGTGAGTGTTGACGGGATGGTATACAGAGACTGTGTGCATGTGGTGATAGGGCAGTATACAGAGATTGTGTGGTGACGGGACGCTATACAGAGACTGTGTGTGTGGTGACGGGACTCACTGTCTCTGTCTCTGGAGAATCTTATCCTCTGATGTCAAAGCCACAGACTCTCACAGCTACCTGGACTACACCTCGTCCCACCCTGCTACCCCTTCTCTGGATTCCTCCACCTCTGCTAGATCTGCTCTCAGGATAAGGGTTTTCTTTCTAGAATGAAGGAGATGTTCTCCTTTTTCAAAGAAGGGTCTTCCCTTTCTCCATAAGCGCTGCCCTTAACCACATCTCTTACATTTCAGGCACGTCTATTCTTACCCCATCCTCTCCCACCCTATCATGGATAGGGTTCCTCCTGTCCTCACCTACCATCCTCGTCCAGCACGTAATTCTCCAAAACTTCTGCCATCTCCAACAGGATCCCTCCATCTCACCAATCAACTTTTCCTGCCTTCCACTTTCTGCTTTCCACAGGGATCACTCTCTATGCGACTCCCTTGTCCATTCATCCCTCCCCACCGATCTCCTTACTGGCCCTTATCCTTGCAAGCGGAACAACTTCTACACCTGCCTCTGCGCCACCTCCATCACTACCTTTCAGGCCCCAAACAGTTCTTCCAGGTGAGTCTGTTGGAGTCATAAACTGTGCCCGGTCCTCCTGGTGTGGCCTCCTGTATATCAGCGTGGCCCGGTGTCGATTGGGCAGAATCTGCCAGAACAAGCAGGTTCTCCCAGTGGCCACTCATTTTAATTCCACTTCCCATTCCCATATGTACATCCATGGCTGCCTTCAGTGTTAGGATAAGCCCACAGAGTATGGAGGAACAGCACCTTATATTCTGTTTGCTTAGCCTCCAACCTGATGGCATGAACATCGATTTCTCAAACTTACAGTAATGCCTCCCGACCTCCCTCCCCCCCCCACACACCTCCATTTCCCATCCCTTTTTTCTTCTCTCATCTCATCTCACCTCACCAATCAACTTCCGAGCTCTTTACTTCATCCCTCCCCCTCCAGGTTTCACCTCTCACCTTGTGTTTCTCTCTTTCCCCTCCCCCCACTTTTCAAATCTACTCATCAGCTTTTTTTCTGCAGTCCTGACGAAGGGTCTCGGCCCAAAATGTCGGCTGTTTACTCTTTTCCACAGATGCTGCCTGACCTGCTGAGTTGCTCCAGCATTTTGTGTGTGTTGCTCGGATTTCCAGCATCTGCAGATGCAGATTGTCTCTTGTTTGTGAACAGAGATTCTGTGTGTGTATGTATGTACGTACATACGTGTACACGGGACGATGGGACGGTATACAGTGACTGTGTGTGTGTGTGTGTATACGTGTACACGGACGATGGGACGGTATACAGTGACTGTGTGTGTGTGTGTGTATACGTGTACACGGACGATGGGACGGTATACAGTGACTGTGTGTGTGTGTGTGTGTGTGTGTGTGTGTGTATACGTGTACCTGGGGTGATGGGATGGTGTACAGTGACTGTGTGTGTATATGTGTGTGTACGTGTACATGGGGCTATGGGACGGTATACAGTGACTGTGTGTATGTGTGTGTGTGTACGTGCACGTGTACACAGGGTGATGGGACGGTATACAGTGACTGCGTGGGTATATATACGTGTACACGGGGCGATGGGATGGTATAAAGTGACTGTGAGTGTGTCCCTGTGTGTATGTGTATACACATGTAGACAGGGCGATGGGACAGTATACAGTGACTGTGTGTGTGTACACAGGGCGATGGGACGGTATACAGTGACTGTGTATGTGTACACAGGGCGATGGGACGGTATACAGTGACTGTGTATGTGTACACAGGACGATGGGACGGTATACAGTGACTGTGTGTGTGTACATGTACACGGGGCGATGGGATGGTATACAGTGACTCTGTGTGTGTGTGTACGTGTACATGGGGCGATGGGATGGTATACAGTGACTGTGTGTGTACATGTACACGGGGCGATGGGACGGTATACAGTTACTGTGTGTGTGTGTGTACACGTTTACATGGGGCGATGGGACGGTATACAGTGACTCTGTATGTGTGTGTGTACGTGTACACAGGCCGATGGGATGGTATACAGTGACTCTGTGTGTGTGTACGTGTACATGGGGTGATGGGATGGTATAAAGTGACTGTGAGTGTGTCCCTGTGTGTATGTGTATACACATGTACACAGGGCGATGGGACAGTATACAGTGACTGTGTGTGTGTACGTGTACACAGGGCGACGGAACGGTATACAGTTACTGTGTGTGTGTGTGTGTGTGTGTGTATACACGTTTACATGGTGCGATGGGACGGTATACAGTGACTGTGTGTGTGTACGTCTACACAGGGCGATGGGACGGTATACAGTTACTGTGTGTGTGTGTGTGTGTGTACACGTTTACATGGGACGATGGGATGGTATACAGTGACTCTGTATGTGTGTGTGTGTACGTGTACACAGGGCGATGGGACGGTATACAGTGACTGTGTGTGTGTACGTCTACACAGGGCGATGGGACGGTATACAGTTACTGTGTGTGTGTGTGTGTGTGTACACGTTTACATGGGACGATGGGATGGTATACAGTGACTCTGTATGTGTGTGTGTGTACGTGTACACAGGGCGATGGGACGGTATACAGTTACTGTGTGTGTGTACATGTACACGGGGCGATGGGACGGTATACAGTTACTGTGTGTGTGTGTGTACACGTTTACATGGGACGATGGGATGGTATACAGTGACTCTGTATGTGTGTGTGTACGTGTACACAGGGCGATGGGACGGTATACAGTTACTGTGTGTGTGTACATGTACACGGGGCGATGGGACGGTATACAGTTACTGTGTGTGTGTGTGTGTGTGTGTGTACACGTTTACATGGGACGATGGGATGGTATACAGTGACTCTGTATGTGTGTGTGTACGTGTACACAGGGCGATGGGACGGTATACAGTTACTGTGTGTGTGTACATGTACACGGGGCGATGGGACGGTATACAGTTACTGTGTGTGTGTGTGTGTGTACACGTTTACATGGGACGATGGGACGGTATACAGTGACTCTGTATGTGTGTGTGTACGTGTACACAGGCCGATGGGACGGTATACAGTGACTCTGTGTGTGTGTGTACGTGTACATGGGGTGATGGGATGGTATAAAGTGACTGTGAGTGTGTCCCTGTGTGTATGTGTATACACATGTACACAGGGCGATGGGACGGTATACAGTGACTGTGTGTGTACACAGGGCGATGGAACGGTATACAGTTACTGTGTGTGTGTGTGTGTGTGTACGTGTACATGGGGTGATGAGATGGTATACAGTGACTGTGTGTGTGTGTGTATGTTTACACGGGGCGATGGGATGGTATACAGTGAGTGTGTGTATATGCGTACGTACGTGTACACGGGGCGATGGGACGGTATACAGTGACTCTGTATGTGTGTGTGTACGTGTACACAGGCCGATGGGACGGTATACAGTGACTCTGTGTGTGTGTGTACGTGTACATGGGGTGATGGGATGGTATAAAGTGACTGTGAGTGTGTCCCTGTGTGTATGTGTATACACATGTACACAGGGCGATGGGACGGTATACAGTGACTGTGTGTGTACACAGGGCGATGGAACGGTATACAGTTACTGTGTGTGTGTGTGTGTGTGTGTACGTGTACATGGGGTGATGAGATGGTATACAGTGACTGTGTGTGTGTGTGTGTGTGTGTATGTTTACACGGGGCGATGGGATGGTATACAGTGAGTGTGTGTATATGCGTACGTACGTGTACACGGGGCGATGGGACGGTATACAGTGACTGTGTGTGTGTGTGTATACATGTACATGGGGTGATGGGATGGTATACAGTGACTCTGTGTGTGTATGTTTACACGGGGCGATGGGATGGTATACAGTGAGTGTGTGTGTGTGTATATACGTACGTACGTGCACACGGGGCGATGGGACGGTATATAGTGACTGTGAATGCGTCTCTGTGTGTGTGTATGTTTACACGGGGCGATGGGATGGTATACAGTGACTGTGTGTGTGTATATGTGTACACGGGGCGATGGGACCGTATACAGTGACTGTGTGTGTGTGTGTGTGTGTGTGTGTGTGTGTGTGTGTGTGTGTGTGGTAGGTGCCATGCCTTGCCCCCTGCTGACAGGCAGCAAGCTTCTTGTTAGTGTCTGATTACTGGTGTGGGACGTCTCGTTGCCTGCAGGTACTGGCAGCTGGACCCCGCCAAGGTTTACGCCATGGGATCAAACCCCTGGGACACGGGTGTGCTGGAGGCGTCCGAGGAGTACAAGCATCGGATGGTCTGTTCGCTCCCCCCCCCCCCCCCCCGGTTGACAAGGACTCTCCTGCTGTCCGTCTGTTCAGGGACCAGGTTGTCTGCGGGGTCCCGTTCTCCCTCTGATCTGGGACTAGGGTGTTCCCGCAGGGTCCCACTGCCCCTCCTAATTACTGGGCATCGTTCCACGTTCCTGATACGCCCCCAGAGGGCAGGGTGCATTCGCAGGGCCGCAGTGTCTCTCTGCCATGGGACTAGGGCTCTATACGGGGACCTCCTACCCACCCGGGGGCTAGCATGATGCTTCCAGTGTCCCATCGACCCAGGGAGCATTCTCCTCTCCCTCCCTTTGGGCTGGTCAGTGTCCAGAAGTTCCCGTTGCCACTCCATGCACGGATGCGACTACTGTGTCTCCAGGGTCCCTGTCTCCTCTTGTCCAGAGGGTGGGAATTCTCCTCGGGGTCTGGCTGCCCCTCCACTACTATGGGACAGACTGTGGGTATCAGCAGGGTCCTACTTACCCACTCCTTCAGTTCTCCTCAGGATCCTGCTGGAATTCTGCTCGGGGTCCGGCTGCCCCCCACCTCCCACTGCCCCTTTGCCACTATGGGACTGTCTGTGGGTATCAGAATGGTCTATATTTCCGACACCCCTCCGCTGTTGTCGGGGCCGTGAGAGCAGCCTGCAGGTCGATGGTACCCTGGTCTGGGGTGTGCTGTGCTGTTTCTGGCTGGTGGTAACGGCTTGCTTCCTCTTCCAGCACAACCTGTGCTGCGATAACTGCCACTCCCACGTGGCCATGGCCCTGAACCTGATGCGATACGAAAACAAGACCTCCTGGAACATGGTGAAGCTCTGCTTCCTGATGCTGGTGCACGGTCGCTATGTCAGGTAGGTGCTCTCCGCTGGTTCCCGAGGGTTAGCAGGGCCCTGGAGTCCTGCTGTGAATGGAAGGGCTGGGTTAAGCCAGCCCTGTGTCCCCATTCTCCATTCCCGGGTTGGGGAGCGAGGGGGTGAATCAGCCCTGTGTTGCCGCTCCCCATCCCTGGGCTGATTGAGCCCCGGATTCCTGCTCCCCCTCCTCAATGGGAGGGGGAGGGTGAACCAGCCCTGGATTTTTTTCCCACTCCCCACCCCTGGGTTGAGGAGGGAGGAGGGAGGAGGCGAATCAGCCCTGGTTTCCCGCTCCCCATCCCCGTGGCCCCTGGGCTGTTGTTTTCACCTGGAGCAGGGGTCAGTACCGTTCGCCGAGGGGCCCCTAATTTGGATGTGCACTGGGCTATTCCATTCACCCTTTGAAGAGGGGGGAGGATTTTGCAGGCCTCTACCCGGGTGGCTCGCCTGACCTCTTGCCTGGCAGAATGCTCCTGTTCCTGGCAGTGTCTGGACGCTTGGGGAGCGACGGGAAGGAATCAGGCTGTCTCAGATATCTGTCCTCTCTCTTTCCACCACCTCTTCCCCCCCACCCCGCCAGTTTTTCAGGATTTCTCCGTACCTGGCTGCCCTTCCTGCTGATCCTCACTGTCACTCTCGCCGTCGTACTGGCCTTCAGTCTGAGGTGATCCAGCACGGCCGGAAACACTGGAGGCCTCCTGGGACCGCGGCACCCTGACTCTCTTCATTCCGTCCGGTGACTCCCAGCTCATCGCTCGCCTCTCCCGACTGATACACGGCTCTGTACTGGACCCGCCCCAGGGGCAGGGGGCTGACGGCCAGCGCGGCGCAGAGAGATCTCCGCACTGCCCCTTTCCCAAAGAGCACACCACACGTCGGACATTCGGGGTGGTATGGTCTCCACTCCAGTGGTATGACGGTTTCTGCCCAATCCTTTATTTTACTCCAACAATTAAGACTCTAATGCAAAAGTTAAACGGTGCGAACGTTCAACTCGACCCTTTTCCAATCTCTGGATCCCCCTGAACCAAACCCATTGTTGGAACGATATGCGTCATCGTCACCCACCCCGGCAACGTTCCACCTCCTGCCCCCAATCCCGCCACCCACGATGTCAGGTCCGGAAATCTTCACCAGGACTGGGTATCTCTCACCTTTAAATTCCCAACGGCCCAGACCCCACTCCCCACCCCCCACCCTGTTTGTACTCTCCGGATGCCCTTTGAAATCCCCGGAAACCCTGTTTTCTGCCACCTTTAAAACCCGCTGCTCCCTACAGACTCACCACTTCCCCACTCCCTTTAATCTCCCCAGGACTCCATTTGCCATGCCTTGTATCCTGGACCCCGTTCCCCGCTTCTTTCAAACTCTGAGAACCCACCCCCCCCACTTAGCCTCTCCCCTTCAAATCCGCCGGACTCCCTTCCTTACACACAGGAAACTGTATTATTTTACTGGGTTACATCTAAATAAAAAGAACTAAAAGTGTACTGGAATGTGAATTAGGATAAGGTTGCAGAATACCTGTCGGTCACCCTGAAAGTGGTGGCCGTGTTGGCGAAGAAAGCATTCAGCGCACTTGCCTTTGTTGATCATAACACACTGAGCTCAAGACAGTGTTACGACTGGACACAACTGTGATGGAATTCCACTGGGAGTGTTGTGTGCAGTTCTGCTTCCCCAGAAGGTGTTTTTAGGCTATCGAGAATGTTGGCCTTCGTTGCGCGAGGGATTTAGTTTAAGTGCAGGGAGGTGACGCTGCAACTGTACAGAGGACTGGTGAGGCTTCCCCTGGAGTCCTGCATACAGTTCTGGTCTCCGGAACTTGAGGGAAAGATGCTCCCGGTTCATTCTGGAGAAGGGACCATGACTATTCAAAGGTTTCAAAGGTACACTTAATGTCAGAGAAATGTATACAATATGCATCCTGAAATTCTTTTTCTTTGCAACCATCTATGAAAACAGAGGAGTGCCCCAAAGAATGAATGGCAGTTAAATGTTAGAACCCTGAAGCCCCCCCCCCGCAGCTCCCCCTTCCCATGTGTAAGCAGCAGCAAAGCAACGATCCCCTTCCCCCACCAGCAAAAAAAGCATCGGCGGCCCCCACTGAGCACGCAAAGCTTCAGTAAAGACACAGACTTGCAGTACCCCACAGACTATTCATTCACCCAGTATTTGACATACCACAGGCCCTCTCCCTCCCTCAATAAGGGAAAAAGAGGTGCCTCTCTTCCACTGGAATGTGTGGAATTTGTTACTGCAGGCAATTGTGGAGGCCAGCTCCTTGGGTGTATTCAAGGTTCATGATTGGACATGGCATCAAAGGTTACAGGGAGAAGGCCGGGGAGTGGGGCTGAGGAGGAGGAGAAAGGGATCAGCCATGATTGAATGGCGGAGCAGACTCGATGAGCCAAATGGGCTAATTCTGCTCCTGTGTCTTACAGTATTCAACATATAAAATTATGAAAGAAGTATATAAGATGTTGGCAGGAAAGTTGCTTTCACTGGTGGGTGACAGCAGAACAAGGAGACGTGGCTTCAAGATTCAGGACCGAGATGAGGAGAAACTGCTTTTCCCAGAGGAAAGAAATAGAATCTGAGTAATTGTCTGCCTCAGGGAACAGTAGAGGGTACTTTATTAAATGGATTTAAGATACAATTATATAATTGCATAGCAGAGCAATTAATGGCTGTAGGTGTTGGATCCAGATATGATATAGTCCAGGAGGTTTGAATGGGGTGAAAATCTTGTGGAAAAAATAGTTAACCAACTTACTGGATTGCAGGGGCTCCCAAGCCTCTTTATGCCATGGACCAATACCATTAAAGGGCTAAGAGAGTTGTAAAAGAGCGCCTGAAGGCTTTATGTGTCAATGCAAGGAGCATTCGTAATAAGGTGGATGAATTGAAAGTGCAGATTGTTATTAATGATTATGATATAGTTGGGATCACAGAGACATGGCTCCAGGGTGACCAGGGATGGGAGCTCAACGTTCAGGGATATTCAATATTCAGGAGGGATAGACATGAAGGAAGGGGAGGTGGGGTGGCGTTGCTGGTTAAAAAAGAGATTAACGCAATAGAAAGGAAGGACATAAGCCGGGAAGATGTGGAATCGATATGGGTAGAGCTGCGTAACACTAAGGGGCAGAAGACGCTGGTGGGAGTTGTGTACAGGCCACCTAACAGTAGCAGTGAGGTCGGAGATGGTATTAAACAGGAAATTAGAAATGTGTGCAATAAAGGAACAGCAGTTATAATGGGTGACTTCAATCTACATGTAGACTGGGTGAACCAAATTGGTAAAGGTGCTGAGGAAGAGGATTTCTTGGAATGTATGCGGGATGGTTTTTTGAACCAACATGTCGAGGAACCGACTAGAGAGCAGGCTATTCTGGACTGGGTTTTGAGCAATGAGGAAGGGTTAATTAGCGATCTTGTCGTGAGAGGCCCCTTGGGTAAGAGTGACCATAATATGGTGGAATTCTTCATTAACATGGAGAGTGACGTAGTTAATTCAGAAACAAAGGTTCTGAACTTAAAGAGGGGTAACTTTGAAGGTATGAGACGTGAATTAGCTAAGATAGACTGGCAAATGACACTTCGAGGATTGACGGTGGATATGCAATGGCAGGCATTTAAAGGTTGCATGGATGAACTACAACAATTGTTCATCCCAGTTTGGCAAAAGAATAAATCAAGGAAGGTAGTGCACCCGTGGCTGACAAGAGAAATTAGGGATAGTATCAATTCCAAAGAAGTAGCATACAAATTAGCCAGAGAAAGTGGCTCACCTGAGGACTGGGAGAAATTCAGAGTTCAGCAGAGGAGGACAAAGGGCTTAATTAGGAAGGGGAAAAAAGATTATGAGAGAAAACTGGCAGAGAACATAAAAACGGACTGTAAAAGCTTTTATAGATATGTAAAAAGGAAAAGACTGATAAAGACAAATGTAGGTCCCCTGCAAACAGAAACAGGTGAATTGAATATGGGGAGCAAGGACATGGCAGACCAATTGAATAATTACTTTGGTTCTGTCTTCACTAAGGAGGACATAAATAATCTTCCAGAAATAGTAAGGGACAGAGGGTCCAGTGAGATGGAGGAACTGAGCGAAATACATGTTAGTAGGGAAGTGGTGTTAGGTAAATTGAAGGGATTGAAGGCAGATAAATCCCCAGGGCCAGATGGTCTGCATCCCAGAGTGCTTAAGGAAGTGGCCCAAGAAATAGTGGATGCATTAGTGATAATTTTTCAAAACTCGTTAGATTCTGGACTAGTTCCTGAGGATTGGAGGGTGGCTAATGTAACCCCACTTTTTAAAAAAGGAGGGAGAGAGAAACCGGGGAATTATAGGCCGGTTAGCCTAACGTCGGTGGTGGGGAAACTGCTGGAGTCAGTTATCAAGGATGTGATAACAGCACATTTGGAAAGCGGTGAAATGATCGGACAAAGTCAGCATGGATTTGTGAAAGGAAAATCATGTCTGACGAATCTCATAGAATTTTTTGAGGATGTAACTAGTAGAGTGGATAGGGGAGAACCAGTGGATGTGGTATATTTGGATTTTCAAAAGGCTTTTGACAAGGTCCCACACAGGAGATTAGTGTGCAAACTTAAAGCACACGGTATTGGGGGTAAGGTATTGGTGTGGGTGGAGAATTGGTTAGCAGACAGGAAGCAAAGAGTGGGAATAAACGGGACCTTTTCAGAATGGCAGGCGGTGACTAGTGGGGTACCGCAAGGCTCAGTGCTGGGACCCCAGTTGTTTACAATATATATTAATGACTTGGATGAGGGAATTAAATGCAGCATCTCCAAGTTTGCGGATGACACGAAGCTGGGTGGCAGTGTTAGCAGTGAGGAGGATGCTAAGAGGATGCAGGGTGACTTGGATAGGTTGGGTGAGTGGGCAAACTCATGGCAGATGCAATTTAATGTGGATAAATGTGAAGTTATCCACTTTGGTGGCAAAAATAGGAAAACAGATTATTATCTGAATGGTGGCCGATTAGGAAAAGGGGAGGTGCAACGAGACCTGGGTGTCATTATACACCAGTCATTGAAAGTGGGCATGCAGGTACAGCAGGCGGTGAAAAAGGCGAACGGTATGCTGGCATTTATAGCGAGAGGATTCGAGTACAGGAGCAGGGAGGTACTACTGCAGTTGTACAAGGCCTTGGTGAGACCACACCTGGAGTATTGTGTGCAGTTTTGGTCCCCTAATCTGAGGAAAGACATCTTTGCCATAGAGGGAGTACAAAGAAGGTTCACCAGATTGATTCCTGGGATGGCAGGTCTTTCATATGAAGAAAGACTGGATGAACTGGGCTTGTACTCGTTGGAATTTAGAAGATTGAGGGGGGATCTGATTGAAACGTATAAGATCCTAAAGGGATTGGACAGGCTAGATGCGGGAAGATTGTTCCCGATGTTGGGGAGGTCTAGAACGAGGGGTCACAGTTTGAGGATAGAGGGGAAGCCTTTTAGGACCGAGGTTAGGAAAAACTTCTTCACACAGAGAGTGGTGAATCTGTGGAATTCTCTGCCACAGCAAACTGTTGAGGCCAGTTCATTAGCTATGTTTAAAAGGAAGTTAGATATGGCCCTTGTGGCTACAGGGGTCAGGGGGTATGGAGGGAAGGCTGGGTTCTGAGTTGGATGATCAGCCATGATCATAATAAATGGCGGTGCAGGCTCGAAGGGCCGAATGGCCTACTCCTGCACCTATTTTCTATGTTTCTATTATGGCTGAAAAGTCTTGTCTCTCTGCGCTGTGGCCAGAAGGTCCCTTATTGTTCACCCAGACCTAAGACTGGTGTAGGGGGCAGGGCTTCAGATTCTTGGATAATTGGGATCTCTTCTGGGGGGAGTATGACCTTTTCAAAAAGGACAGGTTACACCTTAACCTGACGGGGACCAATATCCTGGCGAGAAAGTTTAATAGAGCTGTTAGGGAGGGTTTAAACTAATTTGGCAGGGGGATGGGAACCGAAATGACAGAGCGGAGGAAGGGGAAAACAGAAATAAATCTAAGATAGTGAGCAGTAAAGATGTCAGGAAAGACAGGCAGATGATGGGGCAAATTTGTAGCCATTGGGATGAGTTGCAGTGCAAGAAAGTTGCAGTGAAATCAAAGCGAAAACTATCAAATACTGGTCTGAAGGTGTTATACTTAAATGCACGCAGCATAAGGAATAAAGTGGATGATCTTGTCATACAGCTACAGATTGGCAGGTATGATATTGTGGCCATCACTGAGACCTGGCTAAAGGATGCATGTCTGGGAGCTGAACGTCCAAGGATACACGGTGTATCGGAAGGATAGGAAGGTAGGCAGAGGGGGAGGTGTGGCTTTATTGGTAAGAAATGATATGAAATCATTAGAAAGAGGTGATATAGGATCAGAAGGTGCAGAATCTTTATGGGTTGAGCTAAGAAATAGCAGGGGTAAAAGGACCCTGATAGCAGTTATTTATAGGCCTCCAAACAGCTGCAGGGATGTGGACGACAAATTACAACTGGAAATAGAAAAGGCTTGTCAGAAGGACAGTGTTATCAGAATTGTGGGGGATTTTAACATACGAGTGGATTGGGAAAATCAGGTCGGCACTGGATCTTGAGAGAGAATTTGTAGAATGTCTGCGAGATGGCTTTTTAGAACAGCTTGTTGTTGAGCCCACTAGGGGATCGGCTGTACTGGATTGGGTATTGTGTAATGAACTGGAGGTGATTAGAGAGGTTGAGGTGAAGGGACCCTTAGGAGGCAGTGATCATAACATGATCGAGTTCACTGTGAAATTAGAAAAAGAGAAGCCGAAATCTGATGTGTCAGTATTTCAGTGGAGTAAAGGAAATTACAATGGCATGAGAGAGGAACTGGCCAAAGTTGACTGGAAAGGGATACTGGCGGGAAAGACAGCAGAGCAGCAGTGGCTGGAGTTTATGCAAGAAGTGAGGAAGGTGCAAGACAGGTATATTCCAAAAAAGAAGAAATTTTTGAGTGGAAAAAGGATGCAACCGTGGATGACAGAAGTCAAAGCCAAAGTTAAAGCAAAGGAGAGGGCATACACGAAAGCAAAAATTAGTGGGAAGACAGAGGATTGGGAAGTTTTTAAAACCTTACAAAAGGAAACCAAGAAGATCATTAAGAGGGAAAAGATTAACTATGAAAGGAAGCTAGCAAATAATATCAAAGAGGATACTAAAAGCTTTTTCAAGTAAAAAGACAGGTGAGAGTAGATATAGAAATGATGCTGGAGAAATTGTAATGGGAGATAAGGAGATGGCAGAGAAACTGAACGAGTATTTTGCATCAGTCTTCACTGAGGAGGACATCAGCAGTATACCGGACACTCAGGGGTGGCAGGGAAGAGAAGTGTGTGCAGTCACAATTACGACAGAGAAAGTACTCAGGAAGCTGAATAGTCTAAAGGTAGATAAATCTCCTGGATCAGATGGAATGCACCCACATGTTCTGAAGGAAGTAGCTATGGAGATTGCGGAGGCATTAGCGATGATCTTTCAAAAGTCAATAGATTCTGGCATGGTTCCGGAGACTGGAAGATTGCAAATGTCATGCCGCTATTGAAGAAGGGGGCAAGGAAGCAAAAAGGAAATTATAGACCTGTTAGCTTGACATCGATGGTTGGGAAGTTGTTGGAGTCGATTGTCAAGGATGAGGTTACAGAGTACTTGGAGGCATATGACAAGATAGGCAGAACTCAGCATGGATTCCTTAAAGGAAAATCCTGCCTGACAAACCTATTACAATTTGTTGAGGAAATTACCAGTAGGCTAGACAAGGGAGCTGCAGTGGATGTTGTTTATTTGCATTTTCAGAAGGCCTTTGACAAGGTGCCACACATGAGGCTACTTAACAAGATATGAGCCCATTGAATTATGGGAAAGTTACATACATTGATAGAGCATTGGCTGATTGGCAGGAAACAGAGAGAGGGATTCTGTTCTGGTTGGCTGCCGGTTACCAGAAGTTTTCCACGGGGTCCATGTTGGGGCCGCTTCTTTTTACATTGTACATCAACGATTTGGATTATGGAATAGATGGCTTTGTGGCTAAGTTTGCTGACGATACGAAGATAGGTGGAGGGGCCGGTCATGTTGAGGAAACGGAGTGTCTGCAGAGAGACTTGGATAGATTGGAAGAATGGGCAGAGAAGTGGCAAATGAAGTACAATGTTGGAAAGTGTATGGTTATGCACTTTGGCAGAAAAAATAAATGGGCAGACTATTATTTAAATAGGGAAAGAATTCAAAGTTCGGAGATGCAACGGGACTTGGGAGTCCTCGTACAGGATACCCTTAAAGTTAACCTCCAGGTTGAGTCAGTAGTGAAGAAGGCGAATGCAATGTTGGCATTCATTTCTAGAGGAATAGAGTATAGGAGCAGGGATGTGATGTTGAGGCTCTATAAGGCGCTGGTGAGACCTCACTTGGAGTGCTGTGGGCAGTTTTGGTCTCCTTATTTAAGAAAGGATGTGCTGACGTTGGAGAGGGTACAGAGAAGATTCACTAGAATGATTCCAGGAATGAGAGGGTTAACATATGAGGAACGTTAGTCCGCTCTTGGACTGTATTCCTTGGAGTTTAGAAGAATGAGGGGGGACCTCATGGAAACATTTCGAATGTTGAAAGGCATGAACAGAGTGGATGTGGCAAAGTTGTTTCCCATGATGGGGGAGTCTAGTACGAGAGGGCATGATTTAAGGATTGAAGGGCGCCCATTCAGAACAGAAATGCAAAGAAATTTTTTAGTCAGAGGGTGGGGAATCTATGGAATTTGTTGCCATGGGCAGCAGTGGAGGCCAAGTCATTGGGTGTTCTTAAGGCAGAGATTGACAGGTATCTGAGTAGCCAGGGCATCAAAGGTTATGGTGAGAAGGTGGGAGAGTGGGACTAAATGGGAGGATGGATCAGCCCATGATAAAATGGTGGAGCAGACTCAATGGGCCGAATGGCCGGCTTCTGCTCCTTTGTCTTATGGTCTTATTGTAAGTAAGGACCAAGAGCACAAAGAATTTGTGGTCATCTTACGATGAAAGCTTGGTCAAACAGTTCCTCCCATAAGAACAGCCGATGACAGTTTGATTTGTGGTAATAGATGGAGCTAATTAGGTCGTTGCTCGTGTCACTTCCATGGTTGAAGAATCTTTCACTGTCCCCTGCGTACCGTACAGAGCAGACATAGCAAAGGCAACATTGAAAACAATTGGTGCGCATCAACGTTTCACATTCAGTTGCCATTTTCCCGATTTCAGCAGACAATACTCTTACACGACTGCAGATCTTGGAAATTGTCCACCCTGCAACTCATTCCCCACACCCTCCTAACGTTTTAGAACTGACTTGCAGATGGACAAGGCGTAATTTTCACATTACCTTTGGCTAAAATACATTATTTCACTCAGGAGAAATCAGTAGCGGGAACCATCGTTGACAACACTGACTGATGCAGGCAGAGTAGCGAGCTTAACTCGCCCAACAAGGGAGAAAAAGAAAATCCCTTTACATGTACCTAGCTGCCCCTCAAGTGAGGTAAACGTTTTCCATCTATACTACTGAAACCCCTTTTTACCCGGCGTCTCTGGAAATGTTCGCCCCTCGCTAACAGCCACTGGACTCTGCGGCGAGAAACCCACCTTTCTCGGGCTTCGTACGTCTCGGGTGTACAGGACTTTGTTCCTGCCAAGTCCTTGAGGGTGGGGTGTCGCTCTCACCCAAACCCCAGTTTCTGTGAATACCCTGTGACTTACCGGCCTCCTGCAATTGCCCGTCGGCAAGAAGTAGCAGATCGTACACTGCGTACAATTATAAAGAAAGTATATTTTTGAACATTAACTTAACCAAAGAGTTAGTAAAGGAAAAACGGGCCCATTATAATTAAACAGTCGCATGTGCACGTAATTTGGAGCTCATCTTGAACTTGTCTGTAATTCGTGCGCTGGGCTCTTGGTTAGCGTGAAAGCATACACATTTTGAATGTCACTCGAAATCCATCCCGAACGAACGAGCTCTGCCACGGGAGTATCGGTCCTTCCTCCTTGAAGCCATTCGTCTGCACAGAGCACCTTGTGCAGCAAGGACGGCATCCTCAGCCGTCGTCCCTCCTGTCTTCTCCCAGTTCCTGCCAAAAAAAGATACTGACCCATACCAGTATCCCTCACAAGAACACTCTGCCCAGCAGAACTTTCTCCCAATTCCACCACCCTGACTGGCTGACACCACGTCCCTAAGTTGAACAACAAAGCCTCAAACCCAAACAGGCTGAAAGCAGAACAGACTGCTCTGACAGATCTGCGAAAATGTGCTACCTGCAGCAGGGCAGTAAAAATCTTAACCAGGGCGTCACACTGCCCTACCTGGAAGACTTTGCGGCCTGGCAGCTGGGTGCTCATCCTGGGCCTCGAGATATAAGAGCAGGAGACAGAGCATCATGGTCCTGCAAATGGCTGGAAGTTTACTGAACGTTCATAGACGAACAGGTGATCATACAGACGTATAAGCAAGCAGAAAGGAAGTTAAGCTACAAGGAAAATGATGACTTAGACCCCAACACAACATGGAAGGCAGGCAGTGGAGCGAAATCCATGTCGTTTCGGCCACGTTGTTCCTGAATGGCCGACTGTCTCCCAATTTGTTGGGCTGGAGAGGAGGCAAAGAGATCCACGAGGACAGCAGGGTGACTGGAGGATTTCAGTCGTAAGGAGAAAGTGTGTAGGCTTCCCTGGTGTGTGTGCTCCTTTCTTTGAACAGGTTACATGGTATTTCTTTATTTTGCAGCTGCCTGCCGGCAGATGAATCTCGGGGTTGCTGTTAAGGATCCGGCCTGAACACTGGGTCGAAGGGCCTCTGCTGGTAGCTCTGGATCACGACAGTCTTTAATTTCTGTTTTCTTTCACCTGGCCATGTGGATTCTGGCCCAGCCCCCTTTCCTTTTTGGACTTCTTCCAATTACCTGCTTGTCTCCTCATTTGCACGCACTTGTTTCTAATTTTCACTCATTATCCAGGTCATTTAAACCCTACCTTGACTAGCATTCTCTGCTGGAGGAGGAGTGGCTGTGTTGGCTTGACTGGAGGCTGGTTGTGTTTTGCTTGATGCGTGCGTGTGTTTTGGAACCTGTTGAGGGAAAGAGAGTGGGGAAGGAATGGAAATTGCTGGGAGGGGGTCGTGTGGGTCCGGTAATGGCGGACAAGATAAGAGGTGGGGTTGAGGGAAAGAAAGTGGAGAAGGAGAGGGATAGAGACTTGGGACCAGAGGTAGGCAGCTGGGGAGAGGTGGATTATTGTGAAGGGAGAAATAAAGGGAATGAGGAGGTAGTGAGGGGTCGCATGAATAAAAACCAAGACAAAGGGAATAAAAGAATAATAAATGATGGTGGAGGAAACTCTGAAAGTGAGGAAGATGAACAAGCTCAGAGAGGAGGTGTTGTCATAATTGGGTTTAATGAGAAGGCTCAGGGACATATGAAGAAAATTAACCTGTTTGTGCTAACAACAACTCTGACAAATAAGATAGGGGAAATAGTATTTGCAAAAGTCCTTAATGATGGCAACTTATTGGTAAGATGTGCGAATGAGGAACAACTTGAGAAAGCACTCAAGCTAAAAGAGATAGGAAAATGCAAGGTGGAATACACTGGGAGGGTGGGAGCACAAAACAGTGATTGTAAAGGAGTGATCACGGGGATACCAATCAGTATAAATATGGAGGAGATAAAAAGGAATATCAAAGGAGGGAAAGTAATGAATGTTCAAAGACTGAAAACAACAAAGGAGGGAGTGAAAAAGGAAAGTGAATCTGTATTGATTGAATTTGAAGAAGAAAGAGTGCTAAGGAAGGTGTTCCTGGGTTTCATGAGATACCCAGTAAGGGTGTATGTGCCAAAGCCATTGAGGTGCTATAATTGTCAAAGGTTTGGACACGTGGCTAAAAACTGTAAAAGGCAGAGGAGATGTGCTAGATGTGGGGGTGATCATGAATATGTAAAGTGCGGAACAGGAGTTCAACCAAAATGCTGAAATTGTGGAGGAGCTCATAATGTTGCATATAGTGGGTGTGAGGTTGTGATACGGGAGACTAAAATTCAAGAAATAAGAGTGAAAAGAAAGATCAGATGCAGAAGCTGTAAGAATGTCAAGAGAACAGAATAATGCTCCTAATGAACAGGGAGCAATGGGGATATGAGAGATGCAACATAGAACAAATGATAGGATTTATGTAGACAAAAAGGCTCTAGTAACATTCATTGCAAGAGTGATTAATAGTACGGCTGAGGTAAAGTCAAAAAGTGACAAAATTCAGCTGGTGGTAAAAGCAGCAGTAAACCATTTAGGGTTAGTAGGACTGACATGGGAGGAAGTGAGGGAGAACCTCAGTAATCAGTCAAGCCAGGAAGTGTCATGTGTTGGTTAATACTAATTATGGCGATTCTTTTACAATGGAATGCAAGGAGCTTACTGGCCGATAGCCAGGAATTCAAGCACTTTATTAAAGAAATGGTTGTAAAACTGGATGTAGTGTGTATTCAGGAAACTTGGTTGAAACCAACTTTAGACTTTTTGGTATATGGGTATACAATGATAAGGAAAGATAGAAATCTAGGGGGAGGAGGGGGTTGTGCTATGTTAATCAAGCCAGGTATACCATATAGGGTACTGGAAAAAGGAGATGATCAGGAATACATAGTGGTGGAAGTGTGGGAGAGAGGGGAGGGAGTGGTTATAATTAACTACTACAATCCATGTAAAAGGTTGGATTTGGACAGCCTATTAAAGATACAAGGACAAAACAGACATAAAGTAGTGTGGTGTGCAGATTTCAATGCTCATAGCACAATATGGGGGGATCAGATTACAGATCCAAATGGAAAGGTAATTGAAGATTTGATGGAAGAAAGGGATTTGGTGTGTATGAATGATGGTAGTGGCACAAGGATAGATATAACAACAGGAACTGAGTCAGTGTTAGATATTACGTTAGTGTCTAATACCTTGGCTGGCATTAGTAACTGGGGAGTTTGGACTGCTTCAACAGTAGGTAGTGATCACTACCCAGTTTTGTGTTCAGTGGGTGAAAGAGTTGAAGTAAGACCAGGTGGCGGAACCCCAAAGTGGGTGTTTGAAAAAGCTGATTGGGGTAAGTTCCAGAATTTGAATGAAGAAGGGTTGACAAAGATTGATATTTCTGTAAATGTAGATGAATTAAACAGTCAGGTGACTTCAGCAATTATCATGGCAGCAGAAGGATCTATACCTAGGAGTAAAAATAGGATGAATAGAAAACTGGTACCATGGTGGACAGAGGAATGTTGTCAGGCTGTAAAAAACAGAAACAGAGCATTCAGGCTAGTTAAAAGAACCCATAATATGCAACATTTGGTTCAATATAAGAAAGCACAGGCAGTGGTGAGAAGAACTATACGTCAAGCTAAAAGGGCAAGTTGGAGGAGTTTTTGCGACAAGGTAGGAAGAACAACACCTGTGGGGGAGAGAGATGGGGAATGATTAAGAGGGTGGGAGGAGATAGAAGGGAATGGGAATATCCAGTAATGATATCTGAGGAGGAAACGGCAGTCTCCAGTAGGGATAAGGCTGAGATCATGGCCAAGTCATTTGTACTGATACACCGTTCAGAAAATTTGTCTGAAGAAGGGAGAAGAAGAAGGGAAAGAATAATGAGCCAACACCCAGGTGTGTTAAGCAGGAGGGAAGGAACAGATGATATAATTGATGATCCATTTACATTAGCAGAAATGGTGAGAGCAATAAAGAGATCGAGACCAACCTCCCCAGGGAAAGATCTGATGTGCTCTGTGATGCTAAAAAATCTAGGAGAAGGAGCGCTCTTGAAGTTGCTGCATTTTTATAACAGAGTGTGGGAGGAGGGAAGATTACCAAGTGCATGGAAAGCAGTAGTAGTAATTCCAATAAGGAAGCCTGGCAAGGATCTGTCAAAACCCACTAGCTACAGACCAATTGCATTAACATCAAGTATATGTAAGATAATGGAAAGGATGATAACAGAAAGGTTATCATATGAGCTTGAGAAAAGGGGAATGCTGGCAAGTTATCAGAGTGGTTTTAGAAAGGGAAGGAATTCCATGGACTCAGTGATTATGTTAGAGACTGAAATAAGGAAGGCCCAGGCAAATAGAGAGTCAGTAGTGGCAGTGTTCTTTGACATTGAAAAAGCCTATGATATGATGTGGAAGGAAGGATTATCAACTAAACTGCACAAGATGGGGGTTGGTGGGAGAGTTTTTAATTGGATTAAAGATTTTTTGTTTGGTAGAAAAGTTCAAGTTCGTATTGGATCAGAATTATCAAAACAGTACATAGTGGAAAATGGCACACCTCAAGGTAGTGTGATTAGCCCGTTACTTTTCATCATTATGATCAATGATGTCTTCACAAAGGTACCAGTGGATATAGGTAGGTCAGTGTTTGCGGATGATGGGGCCTTACGGAAAAGAGGCAGGAACATGGACCATATAATCAGGAAACTACAAGAAGCAATTGATGAAGTGGTGGAGTGGGGTTATGATTGCGGATGTAGATTTTCAGTAGACAAAACTCAAACTGTATTTTTTTTTACCAGGAAAGGAGTTGAGGTAGGGAAGAAATTAAAGATGTATGGGGTTGAATTAGATAGGGTTGCATCATTTAAATTTCTGGGAGTTATATTTGATTCACGATTAACATGGGCAGACCATATCAGGAAAGTTGAGGAGAAATGTAAAGTAATAAATGTGATGAGATGTTTGACTGGTAGGGAATGGGGAGCAAGTTGTTCCGTTTTGTAGAGAATGTATGTGGCTTTAGTGAGATCTGTGTTGGACTATGGAAATATAGCATATGGATCAGCAGCTAGGTCTCTTATAAGGAAACTGGATGTGATTCAGGCTCAGGCCTTGAGAGTGTGCAGTGGGGCTTTTAAAGCGTCACCAGTGTCAGCCCTACAGGTAGAAATGGGAATAATGCCTTTGGAACTAAGAAGGATGCAACTGATGGCAAACCACCGGGCTAACTTGCAGGGGCACAATGATTCTCACCCTGCTAAAGGAATGTTGCAGGAGTGCTGGGAAAATGGGAGGTTTCAGAGGGATACCTTTAGTCGGGTAGGGAATGATATTGCGAAAGAATGTGGAGTATTTGATCTGAGGATAAGTCCTTCAGTAGTTTATCCGGTTGTAGCTCCATGGAAGCTTGTATGGCCTGACATAGACTGGCATTTGTTAGAGGTAAAAAGGAAAGAAAGTTACAAAACAGATTTGGTAAACGCATTTAACTGTCATGTGATGGAAAAGTATAGTGATTATACTCACATTTATACAGATGGTGCGAAGGAACCTGAAACAGGAGTGACAAGGTTTGGGGTGGTTATACCAGCAAAAGAAATTGGAATCAGTAGAAGAACATCTAATAAGTTAGGGATGTTTACAGTGGAGATGCTGGCAGTGTTGGTTGCGTTGCAATGGATGCAGAAAGCCAGACAAGTCAAAGCATTGATATGTTCAGATTCATCCTCAGTTCTAGCAAGTTTAAGGTCTTTTCACACAAGCAGTCGACGAGATGTACTTTATGAAGTCCTTCAGTTAGTTACAAGAATTGCAAATCAGGGAGATCAGGTAAAATTTCTACGGGTTCCAGCACCTGTAGGGGTGAAGGGGAATGAGAGGGTCGATGAGTTGGCAAAGAGGGCGTTAAAGAAAGAAAATGTGGAAATGCACATTAGTATCAGTAAAGCAGAGGTTAAGTGTGTAATCTGGGAAGAAGTCAACCGAATGTGGCAAGGAAGATGGGACAGGGAAGGGAAAGGGAGGCACTTGTATCAAATACAAAAGAGTGTTGCAGGTACTAGGGTAGGTAATGGAAACAGAAGAGAGGAAATTGTGTGGACTAGGTTAAGGCTGGGGCATTGTACATTAAACAAAACATTGAAAATGATAGGGAAACACCAGACAGGATTGTGTGAGGAATGTCAGGAAGAGGAGTCAGTAGAACATGTAGTTTTGTGTTGTGGGAAGTATGGGAGACAGAGAGAGATGATGAGAATTAAACTAAGGGAGTTGGGCGTGCAGGAATTCACATTAAAATGGTTGCTGGGCATGGGTGAGAGAGCACAAGTCCGGGTATTTTTAGCGTTTTTAAGGGGAACAGGGGTTTTTTATAGGATATGATGGATAAACAGGAATAGGGTACTAGGATGGTCAAAGATGGGAGGGTTGTGTGTGTGTGTGTGTGTGTGTGTGTGTGTGTGTTTGTTGTCTAGTGCACATTCTGGAGCAGAGGGTCGTGGTAATGCGCCATTAAGCTGGAAGCCGACTGCCGTAAAACAAGATACAGATAGCCAGATAGACAGAGACATTCTCTGCCAGTTCATCCCAGTTCTGGCCTGTGTCGTTCTAGCCCGTCAGTGCGACTTCTGCCAAGCGATTTTGCCTGATTCTGTGTTTGGATTTTGCCCGTTCTTGGACCTGATTTTTGCCTGTGCGCTCTGGATTGTCTGCCCTCACCTGACTGCCTTTCCTGGTAAGACCTCTGGCTGCCATTTCGTATTCGTGCCTGCCTTCTGTCTTTGAAAGACTGTTGCTTTTGTGCTCCCTAATGAACCCTTGTGAAAAAGTATTCATTGGTCTGGACTTCAGTCCCACCGAATCCCGACAGTTGTATGCTGCAAACACAGTAAATGTATTTTGACTTTTGACTTTCGATGGACAGATACTTTATTGATCCCAAAGGAAATTACAGTGTCACAGTAGCATTACAAATGCACAGATACATGTACAAATGTCAAGAGAAGTAAGAAAGAATAAAAAGTAAGTTTAACAGTCTAACAGGAGGGGGTCATCATTTCCCCGGCTATAAAAATGTGCAGCTTATGAGAGGTTTAGAAGATGGTGAGAGGCATGGAAGGATCGCAGATTTCTCCCCCAGGGTAGTGGAGTCTGTAACTAGAGGGCACAGGTTCGAGGGGAAAGCAGTTCTTCGTTCTCACGTTCTTTACAGGAGACGGGAAGAATTGTCAGAGGAAGTGTTGGAGGCGGATGCACAAGTAGGGAAGGTTGCGAGGGAGATGTGCCAAACAGAGGCAAATGGGATGAGCACAGGATGGTCGGCATGAACAAGCTGGGATAAACGGACTGTCTGCATGCTGTACAGCTCCGTGTCCTCGAATTCCTCCCCCAGCAGCTGTGGGAGTTCAGCAACGTCTTTCATCTCCCCATTTCGAACTGTGAACTTGTTTCGCACCTCACTTGCGTCAGGCCAGAGAAAAGCGCCAGGAGCTTGGGTGCTCGCCAAGTTGATTTCAGACTTCCAGTCAGGTTCTTAAATCCTCACTAGCCCCGCCATGGCCCGGACAGTGACGTCACCACGCTGCTTGCGAGCCCAGTGCCAGCAGTGGGAGAACATGGTAGAAAGATTTGGACAAGAGCAGGACAAGAGTACCCATAGATGAGGAGAAGTAGAGACTTCCACAACGGTAGGAGGTTCACAGAGGAGACTGCACCCGATCTGTTGCCTCAGAATGGAATAACTTTTAAACAACGTGGGAACTCGTGCTTCTGTCGGGTTCTCCTTTATTCCCGTGGCCCCCTCAACCCCCCTCTCTTCCCCGCCCATCAACTCCCTCCGATCCCTTACATCTTTCCCGGTATTCCGCGGTTTCCTGTCCTTGTCTTTTAAATTTCCCCTACATCGCTCGGCCCTTCGTCTCTTCCGCCTGTCATCTAGTTCCCATATCATTCCCTCTGATTCTCCGCCCCCCCCACCACCCACGCTCCTCCCTCTCACCTACTCCCACCTGCCCATCACCTCCCTCTGATTCCCTACATCTTTCCCTGGTTTCCTGTCCTCGTGTATCGTTTCATTACGTCCGTCCTTCATCTCTTCCACCTGTCATCTAGTACCCATGTCATTCTCTCTGATTTCCCCCCTCTACCACTCACCCGCCCCCCTCTCACCTACTCCCACCTGCCCATTGCCTCTCTCGTTCTTCACAGGAGAAGGAAAAAGTTGTCAGAGGAAGCGTTGGAGGCGGATGCACAAGTAGGGAAGGTTGCGAGGGAGATGCGCCAAACCGAGGCAAGTGGGACGTCCAAGTGGAGTCTACATATTGGACATCTGGTCCACTGCTACAACTGTACACAGAATGAAGCTACCCGGTACACACAGTATTATCTGATGTTTGGGCGCAAGGCAAGTTTATCCGTTGACTTCTGTTTCGGGACTGGCGAGGAAGATCTACCGCGGAAGGCTTACCTGAAGTACGTGTCTGATATGAGAAGGGAGCCGACAAAGGATGAGGAGGTAGCTGAGGTCTCGACTACCAAGCAGAATCAAGGAAATAAGAGGAGGTATGATCAAAAGGTTAGGTTCTCCCACCTCGTGCCTGGAGACCGAGTCCTCATAGAGAATTTGGGTCTACCTGGGAAGCAGAAGTTGGCTGACCGCCGAGCGGCTGCGCCCTATGTAGCGGAGAGTCAGATGCTAAACCTACCAGTTTTCTGGGTGAAACCAGAGGATGGGAATGTGTCTGTTAAGATTCTGCATCGGAGCCACCTTCTGCCTCTGGGACAAGAGGTGCACGTTGACCCGGAGCCCGACCTGGAGCCTACAGCGAGTAAGAGGGCTCTGCGGCGACGTGGGGAGACTGAAGGACCAGCAGTGGGAAGGATTAAACCATCCCGCGCCCCTGAATGGGATACGGACTCGGATGATGAGCAAATGGGGGTGTGGTATATACTGCCTTTTGCTAACTTCTCACTGATGGAGGAAAAGATTCCCAACCTTTTTCACGCTGAGGCAGGTGAAATCGTGGGAACTAGCAGTGTACAGGCAGGCTTGCAGCTGGACCTTGGAGAGGGGGGCTGGGCTCTAAAGTAACTGGGAATGAAGCTGAGCTCAGCCAAATAGCAGAGGGATCGGAGTTGCCGGAAGCACGAGCGATAGACCGGGTGAGGCCTCGCCATGTAGACCAGAAGTATCCCAGAAGTTATCAATGATTGGATGGCAAATTATTTCAATGTCATGAGGACATGACGATTTGTGCTGTGGAGCGAGTGTAATACTCTGGTTCACATCATTACTTATGCCGAAGTTGTTTTATTTAGCAGCTCTGTAAGAGCTATTCATTCTGCTTTCAGTCTGTCAGGGTTATTGTTGAAAAGCAGTTTTGGTCCCCTAATCTGAGGAAAGACATCCTTACCATAGAGGGAGTACAAAGAAGGTTCACCTGATTGATTTCTGGGATGGGAGGACTTTCATATGATGAAAGTCTGGATCGACTAGGCTTATACTCGTTGGAATTTAGAAGATTGAGGGGGGGCTCTTATTGAAACGTATAAAATCCTAAAGGAATTGGACAGGTGAGATGCAGGAAGATTGTTCCCGATGTTGGGGAAGTCCAGAACGAGGTGTCACAGTTTGAGGATAAAGGGGAAACCTTTTAGGACAGAGATTAGGAAAAACTTCTTCACACAGAATCTGTGGAATTCTCTGCGACAGGAAACAGTTGAGGCCAGTTCATTGGCTATATTTAAGAGGGAGTTAGATATGGCCCTTGTGGCTAAAGGGATCGGGGGGTATGGAGGGAAGGCTGGTACAGGGTTCGGAGTTGGATGGTCAGCCATGATCATACTGAATGGCGGTGCAGGCTCAAAGGGCTGAATGGCCTACTCCTGCACCTATTTTCTATGTTTCTATGTGATGAGGAATGTATGTCATCCAATTAGAATGGTGAAACTGGGAGGAGAATTTCGTGAGTTGAATTGAATGGACTTTATTACTTATATCCGTCACTTACATGAGGAGTAAAAATCTGTTCGTTATGTCTCCATCTAAATGTGCAATTTATAGTAATTTATAATAAATATTATGTACAACATGGCAGACAATATAGCAGAGAAATAGAATTGTGTCAGCATGAATTAATCGGTCTGATGTCCTGGTGGAACAAGCCTGTTGGTCTTGGCTTTTATGCTGCGGTACTTTTCCCGGATCGTAGTAGCTGGAACAGTTTGTAGTTGGGGTGACTCGGGTCCCCAATGATCCTTCGGTCCCTTTTTACACACCTGTCTTTGTAAATGTCCTGAATAGTGGAAAGTTCACATCTACAGATGTGCTGGGCTGTCCACACCACTCTCTGCAGAGTCCTGTGATTGAGGGAAGTACAGTTCCCATACCAGGCAGTGATGCATCCAGTCAGGATGCTCTCAATTGTGTCCCTGTAGAAAGTTCTGAGGACTTGGGGGCCCACACCAAACTTCAACCATCTGAGGTGAAAGAGGTGCTGTTGTCTTTTTCACCACACAGCCAATATGCACAGACCACACGAGATCCTCGGTGATGTTTATGCCAAGGAACATAAAGCTGTTCACCCTCTCAACTTAAGATTCATTGATGTCAATAGGGGTTAGCCTGTCTCCATTCCTCCTGTAGTCCACGACCAGCTCCTTTGTTTTTGCGACATTGAGGGAGAGGTTGTTTTCTTGACACTGCTGTGATGACTTCTTCTCTGTAGGCTGCATCATTATTATTATTATTAATTACAAACAAACAAAAATAACACCAAAACCACGACCTTAACAAAATCAAATTAAATAGTGAGCAGCAAAAGGGAGAAAAATATAAAGGCCAAAGTAAACATACACAGTAGAGATGCACCGCACCAAAAACCTCAGTCCTCCCCCCGTGAGAAAGTCCAATACAGGGTCCCATATCCTTTCAAAGATGTCCCCTCTATCCTCATTACATTTGGAGAGACTGAGACTATGTAAAGTATTTGCTAGTTCTCTCATCCACAGATCGTACGTAGGCACAGAGTCCATTTTCCACGTTTGCAGGATTAACTTCTGAGCAATCAGTTGTTATGGGAGATTTTAACATGTAGGTAGACTGGGAAAATCAGGTTGGTACTGGACCCCAAGAAAAGGAGTTTGTGGAATGCCTCAGATGGATTCTTAGAGCAGCAATTCTGGATTTAGTGTTGTGTAATAAGCCAGATTTGATGAGGGAACTCGAGGTAAAGGAGCCATTAGGCGGTAGTGACCATAATATGTTAAGTTTTAATCTACAATTTGAGAGGGAGAAGGGAAGATCAGAAGTGTCAGTATTACAGTTGAACAAAGGGGACTATGGACACATGAGGGAGGAGCTGGCAAAAGTTGACTGGAAAGATACCCTAACAGGGATGACAGTGAAACAACAATGGCAGCTATTTCTGGGAATAATACAGAAGGAGCAGGATCAGTTCATTTCAAAGAGGAAGAAAAATTCTATGGGGAGTAAGGGGCGACTGTGGATGACAAGGGAAGTCAAGGGCAGTATACAAATGAGAGAGGAAGTATAACATAGAGTGGAAAGCCAGAGGATTGGGAGACTTTTAAGGAGCAACAGAAGATAACTAATGTGACGAGAATACACATAAAATTAAGATGTTTGCTGGCCTGGGTTAGCATCAGTGACATCAGCAGTTGGTCTGCCACCTGCCCTCAGGGGAAGGAGAGATAAGGAACAATGGAGCAGCGTCTGGAGATGTGTAATGAAGGGATGTGGGAGAGAGAGCTGTCTGGAGCGGCTCCCCCCTTTGAACCCTGAACTGTTTGAAGTGATGGACAGGCGATACCCCAGCAGGGGGATAAAAAGGGACAGGTTCGCTAAGGCAGGACACACACACGCCACCCGAGGTAACGAGACCCTGGAAGCGGTACGCTTCTCACGAGTGGGTGAGAAGTACCAGACAACGGCCAGGGTGGAAAGGTACGATCAGCGGGAACCCGGTGTGTGTCCGCCCTTGCCTGGGTGCCGGGTTCACTGCAGAGGATCGACCGCATCTGGAGGGGGGTCACAGTCGGTGACCTCAGGTGACATCACCAAGGACCCGCCCAAAAGTTGCTTGTGAGCCATATCGCCGGTCTGTGAGTGAAGCCGTTCTGAATGATCAGTTGTTCCTGTTCCATCTCTCTTCCCCCACGTTGTCCATCGCCATGGCAACGATTACTGTGAACTGAACTACCAAACTGGACTGAACTTTGAGTCACTTTGAAATTTGGTCATTTACCCCTAGACAACGATAGAGCTTGATTGATGCTGTTATCTTAATTCTGTGCACATGTGTGGTTATCATTGCTGAACTGTTGCATTTATTATCCTTTCGATTACTGTGTTGCTTGTTTCTTTAATAAAACTTTCTTAGTTCTAGTAATCCAGACTCCAACTGAGTGATTCATTTCTGCTGGTTTGGCAACCCAGTTAC
Source organism: Mobula hypostoma (assembly GCF_963921235.1). Taxonomy (NCBI): domain Eukaryota; kingdom Metazoa; phylum Chordata; class Chondrichthyes; order Myliobatiformes; family Myliobatidae; genus Mobula; species Mobula hypostoma. The sequence goes on from NC_086127.1 coordinate 9,065,883, forward strand.
GGGGTACGTAACACTAAAAAGCCAATACGGGGGGGAAAAGATGAGATACGAAGGTAAGCTAGCCAAAAATATAAAGAAGGGTAGTAAGAACTTCTTTAGGTATGTGAAAAGGAAAAAATAGTTAAGACCAAAGTTGGGCCCTTGAAGACAGAAACGGGTGAAATTATTATGGGGAACAAGGAAATGGCAGACGAGCTGAACAGGTACTTTGGATCTGCCTTCTCTAGGGAAGACACAAACAATCTCCCAGATGCAATAGTGGCCAGACGACCTAGGGTAACAGAGGAACTGAAGGAAATTCGTATCAGGCACAAAATGGTGTTGGGTAAACTGGTGGGACTGAAGGCTGATAAATCCCCAGGACCTGATGGTCTGCATCCCAGGGTACTTAAGGAGGTGGCTCTGGAAATCGTGGACGCATTGGTAATCATTTTCCAATGTTCTATAGATTCAGGATCAGTTCCTGTGGATTGGAGGGTAGCTAATGTTATCCCACTTTTTAAGAAAGGAGGGAGAGAGAAAACAGGCAAGTATAGACCAGTTCGTCTGACATCAGTGGCGGGGAAGATGCTGGAATCAATTATAAAAGATGTAATAGCAGCATATTTGGATAGCAGTAGCAGGATAGGTCCGAGTCAGCATGGATTTACGAAGGGGAAATCACGCTTGACTGATCTTCTGGAATTTTTTGAGAATGTATCTATGAAAATATGCATGGGAAATCCAGTGGATGTAGTGTACCTGGACTTTCAGAAAGCCTTTGATAACGTTCCACATAGGAGGTTAGTGTGCAAAATTAGAGCAAATGGTATTGGGTGTAGGGTACTGACGTGGATAGAAAATTGGTTGGCAGACAGGAAACAGTAGGGATTAATGGGTCCTTTTCAGTAACTAGTGGGGTACCGCAAGGCTTGGTGCTGGGACCGCAACTATTTACAATATACATTAATGATTTAGATGAAGTGATTAAAAGTAACATTAGCAAATTTGCAGATGACGCAAAGCTGGGTGGCGGTGTGAAATGTGAGGAGGATGTTATGAGAATGCAGGGTGACTTGGACAGGTTGGGTGAGTGGGCAGATGCATGACAGATGCAGTTTAATGTGGATAAATGTGAGGTTATCCACTTTGGTGGCAAGAACAGGAAGGCAGATTACTAGCTGAATGGTGTCAAGTTAGGAAAAGGGGAAGTACAACGAGATCTGGGTGTCCTTGTTCATCAGTCACTGAAAGTAAGCATGCAGGTACAGTAGGCAGTGAAGAAAGCTAATGGTATGCTGGCCGTTAAAATGCATTACTGAGTATAGGAGCAAAGAGATCCTTCTGCAGCTGTACAGGGCCCTGGTGAGACCATACCTGGAATATTGTGTACAGTTTTGGTTTCCAAATTTGAGGAAGGACATTCTAGATATTGAGGGAGTGCAGCATAGGTTCATGAGGTTAATTCCCGGGATGGCGGGACTGTCATATGTTGAAAGATTGGAGCTTCTGGGGTTGTATACACTGGAACTTAGAAGGATGAGAGGGGATCTGATTGAAATACAAGATTATTAAGGGATTGGACACGCTGAAGGCAGGAAACATGTTCCTGATGTTGGAGGAGTCCAGAACCAGAGGCCACAGTTTAAGAATAAGGGGTAGACAATTTAGAACGGAGTTGAGAAAAAACTTTTTCCACACAGCGGGTTGTGGATCTGTGGAATGCTCTGCCTCAGAAGGCAGTGGAGGCCAATTCTCTGGATTCTTTCAAAAAAGTGTTAGATAGAGCTTTTAAAGATAGCGGAGTGAAGGGATATGAGGAGGAGGCAGGAAAAGGGTACTGATTGTGGAAGAACAGCCATGATCACAGTGAATAGTGGTGCTGGCTTGAAGGGCTGAATGGCCTGCTCCTGCACTTATTGTCTATTGTCAATCACCATTGCAAACAACACAGCCATTTTTTCACACATATTGGCTGAAGATAAGGAGCTTGTTGCTCCAGGGATGGCTTTGAGCGGGTCTGGTTCCCACCGCTTCCCAAAAGCCTCAGAGAAACAGTGAAAAATACATTTCGAGTATGCATAAAGCTTACAACATGACCAGAATGAATGTGAAAAGTTACTGTTCACAGATTTACATCTTCTACAAACTGCTGAAACATCAAGGTAGAAGCAGTGCAACCTTTATTTGGATTAATGGAGTCTATGTATTGTTTTAAACTGTACAAGTCTGTATCTGAAGCTGACCGAACGATCATATATACTCTTTAATCACTCATCCCAGACCTCCTCTGTCAACTCTGTACCCAATTCATCCACCCATGCCTGATTAAAACCTGCAGTATTCACCCGAGCTCCATTATGTAGGAGCTGATAAAATAGGATACCGCACTACGAGTAACAGGATCAAATTTATTTATTGCCTCCGGGGACACATTTTTGTCTAAAATTTCAAGTTAGGTTATATATTTCCTAACATAATCTCGAATTTGTGAATGTCTTTATATAAAAAAAAAACAACTAGATGCAGGGATATTGTAAACTGCTTGTAACTGCGCAAATGAGGCAAAGTTTCCATTAATATACAGTATAGGTCACCTACACTACAGCTGCCTCTCTGTTTCCAGGTAGAAAAAACAGTCCTATTCAGGCTAGGCAAAATGGAATGATTGTCACAAATCGGAGTGCCAATATAAGTTTTTGGGGCCTTAATGTGTAGTTGAATCTGCTTCCAAATTATTATGGCGCTGCCAACCACGAAGCTGTTACTGAAATGTGACTTATTAACTGCAGTGAGGCTATTAAGGAGAGCTGGCAAGGAAGTTTTCTTACAGAGCATTGGCTCTGAGTAACCATACTGGCCACCAGGCTGAGGTAGAGGGTGGACCTTTCTTCCACCATGCAAGAATGGATAGGTGGGCAGCCCAGTAGTACATTTTAACGTCCGGTGGGGCAAAACCACCTGCTTCCTTGGGCTTTGACAAGTGTCTTTTAGTAATTCTAATGGCTTTATAATTCCAAATGAAGGGTATAATAATTGAATCCAATTGCTTAAAATATGAAAGAAATAAAACATGGAATTGACTGGAAAAGATGAAGAAATCATGGCAGTACAATCATCTTGATTGCGTTAACCCTCCCTACCAAAGAAATTGGAAGTGTTTTCCAAAAGTCAATATCGCATTTAACCTGCTCAACTTTGTTTCTCCAATTCACTTGCAAAAGGTCATCTGGGTTTTTTTTGTAATAGTCACACCAAGACAGGAAAAATTAACATGTTATTTTAAAGGGAATGGACTGCAAGTATGCTGTATTAACCAGTGCAGTGACTGGCATTAGTTCACTCTTATGCCAATTAATAGAGAAACCCGAGAAACTACCAAAATTATTAATTAGAGTCAGAAGGGCTGGAGATATATAAAAGGACATCGTCAGCGTATAACGAAAAGTGATGCTTATGTTCATGCATATCAATGGGAGATATCAAAGGGGTCCTGTCTGATGCTAACAACCAGTGGCTCAATGATAACTGCAAACAAAAACTGAGAAAGGGGGCAGCCTTGACGAGCCCCACGATGAATTGCGAAAGAGGAGGAAATATTCTGATTAGTGATAATAGAAGCAGATGGGTGTGAATAAATTATCTCAATCTATTTAATGAAAGATGGTCCAAATCCAAATTTCTTAAGTGCAAACATCATATATGACCATTCCACTTGGTCAAACGCACGTTGCGCATCTAATGAAATGACTGCAGCCTCTTCTGCATGTTTTGTATATAAAATATTGAAAAGATGACACAAATTAAAATACATATGTATACCTGGCATAAAGCCAGTTTGATCTGGATGAATAGTAGAACAAATGCATTCTTTTAACCTATTGCCCAGGACTTTCCCAAGAATTTTGGTTTCAATGAGCAGCATTGATATGATGAAACCACCTCGCGATCACGGCCTGGTTTTGGAATCCGAGAAACATTAGCTTTACATAAACTGGGTGGCAATCTGGAAACTAGCTTAGAGTGATTCAACATTCGTAAGAGCAGAGGTGACAATTTTGAAACAAATGCTTTGAAGAATTCCATGCTGAAACCATCCAGACCCGCTGCCTTATTATAGGGGAGGGAAGAGATGACCTTGATCTCATCTAGGCTTATATCAGCATCAAGTGTATTTACTGAATCTGTTGACAGCGTGGGCAGATTCAGATTATCAAAAAATGCTTCCATTGCTTCAACGTCCGGACCGCCTTGTGATTGGTAAACATCAGCATAGAACTCCACAAAACACTTACTAATTTTTTCCGGGTCCGTCAATAAAAAGCCATCTTTCGCCTTTATACGATGTATGGCCCTGGAGGCCTGCATCTGTCTTAACTGATGGGCTAGTAACTTATGCGGCTTTTCACCAAGCTCAAAATACCTCTGTCTGACTTGTGTCAGTAGTTTTGAAACACTCTTGGACATTATAGAATTATACGCATACCGTAAGGCAGTAATAGAACATAGAACAGGACAGCACAGTACGGGCCCTTTGGCCCACAATGTTTTGCTGACCCTTAAACCCTGCCTCCCATATAACCCCCCACCTTAAATTCCTCCATATACCTGTCTAGTAGTCTCTTAAACTTCACTAGTGTATCTACCTCCACCATTGACTCAGGCAGTGCATTCCATGCACCCACCACTCTGAGTAAATAAAACCTTCCTCTAATATCCCCCTTGAACTTCCCACCCCTTACCTTAAAGCCATGTCCTCTTGTATTGAGCAGTGGTGCCCTGGGGAAGAGGCACTGGCTATCCACTATCTATTCCTATTATCTTGTACACCTCTATCATGTCTCCTCTCATCCTCCTTCTCTCCAAAGAGTGAAGCCCTAGCTCCCTTAATCTCTGATCATACTTTAAATCTTTTTATTGAATAAGTATACAAAAAAGGTAAGCCATATAAACATTAATACAATGTTAAAGTATAATAAAATTCCTAAAGGTATCAATACCAAAAAAAATACTACAAACAATGTAATTTAAACATAAGAAACCAAGATAACATAATAGTATACTAAATTTTATATATATCAATGGAAAAAAAAAGAACCCCCCCCCCAAAAAAAAACCCACCGTGCAACTAACTAAAAGCAAAGCAAAGCAATGGGCTAACTTGAAACCAAACAGAGTTAAACTTAAAATCACGTCCTCAATCCCGACCTCCATTAAAAACAGTGAAAAAAAACAAGAAGGGTATATATTACATTAAATGAAAATATCGAATAAAAGGTCCCCAAATCTGTTCAAATTTAAATGAAGAATCATAAAGATAACTTCTAATTTTCTCCAAATTCAAACATAAAATCATCTGAGAAAACCAAAAAAAGGTAGTTGGAGCATTAAGCTCATTCCAATGTTGTAAAATACATCTTTTCGCCATTAAAGTAAGAAATGCAATCATTCTACGGGCTGAAGGGGAAAGATTACTAGAAATTTTAGGTAGTCCAAAGATAGCAGTAATAGGGTGAGGAGAGATATCTATATTTAATACCTTAGAAATAATATTAAAAATATCTCTCCAAAAAGTTTCCAAAGTAGGGCAAGACCAAAACATATGAGTTAAAGAGGCTATCTGCCCCGAACATCTATCACAGAAAGGATTAATATGCGAGTAAAAACGCGCTAACTTATCTTTGGACATATGTGCTCTATGAACCACTTTAAATTGAATTAGGGAATGTTTAGCACAAATAGAGGAAGTATTAACTAATTGTAAAATCTGCCCCCAATCATCCACAGAAATGGTAAGCCCCAATTCCTGTTCCCAATCTACCCTAATCTTATCAAATGGAGCTTTCCTAAGTTTCATCATAATATTATAAATCATAGCCGATGCACCTTTCTGACATGGATTGAGGTTAATTATCGAATCTAAAATATATGTAAGAGGAAGCATTGGAAAGGAAGAAAGTATAGTACTTAGGAAATTTCTAACTTGTAAATATCTAAAAAAAATGTATTCTTGATAAGTTATATTTATTAGATAATTGTTCAAAAGACATAAGGGAACCATCTAAAAATAAATCCAAAAACCGTAAAATACCCTTAGTCTTCCAAGTTTGAAAAGCGCGATCCGTAAAAGAGGGAGGAAAAAATATGTTACCTAAAATAGGAATCGCTAACCCGAATTGATTAAGATCAAAAAATTTTCTGAATTGAAACCAAATGCGCAAAGCATATTTAACTATCGGGTTAGAGACCTGCTTAAGGCGTTTCGAATCAAAAGGGAGAGAGGAGCCTAAAATAGAGCCAAGTGTATAACCCTGAACAGATTGTAGTTCCAATGCTACCCATTTAGGAATAGATAGTATGTCCTGATCAAGTAACCAAAATTTCATATGTCGAATATTAATAGCCCAATAATAGAATCTAAAGTTAGGTAATGCTAAACCTCCATCTCACTTAGCTTTCTGTAAATGTATTTTACCCAGTCTCGGATTCTTATTCTGCCAAATAAATGAAGAAATTTTAGAGTCAACTTTATCAAAGAAAGATTTTGGAACAAAAATTGGTAATGCCTGAAACACATATAAAAATTTTGGCAAAAAAAACATCTTAACTGCATTAATATGACCAATCAAAGTTAAATATAAGGGAAACCATTTAGATGAAAGTTGAGTAATATGGTCTATTAATGGTAAAAAGTTAGTCTTAAATAAATCTTTGTATTTACAAGTAATTTTAATCCCAAGATATGAGAAATAATTATTAATCAATTTAAATGGAAATTTATAATATAAGGGAAGATGTTTATTAATCGGAAAAAGTTCACTCTTACTAAGATTTAATTTATAACCTGAAAAAAAACCAAATTGTGCTAATAACTCTAAAACAGCAGGAATGGATTTCTCAGGATTAGAAATATATAAAAGTAAATCATCAGCATAGAGTGATAATTTATGGGACTTTAATCCCCGAGTTATCCCAGTAATATTTGAAGATTCTCGAATAGCAATTGCAAGAGGTTCTAATGCAATATCAAATAATAGGGGACTAAGAGGACAGCCTTGTCGAGTACCACGAAAGAGAGGAAAAAAAGGTGAGTTTAAAGAGTTAGTACGAACCGAGGCTACAGGGGAGTGATATAACAGTTTAATCCAGGATATAAATTTCAAGCTAAAATTAAACATTTCAAGCACCTTAAATAAATAAGGCCATTCTACAATCTCTGATCATAATACATACTTTCTAAACCAGGCAGCATCCTGGTAAATCTCCTCTGTACCCTTTCCAATGCTTCCACATCCTTCCTATAGTGAGGTAATTCTGCTTCCCGGTTTATTTTTTTTAAGAAGCTTCCAGATTTGCCAACTAATCATCTATTTCAGTTAACCTTTTCTTGATTCTTTTTTCCGCTGTCTCATATGCTATTATGCAACCTCTAATAACCGCCTTCATGGCCTCCCAAAGAGTGGAATCATCAACACCGCCCGCATCACTGGTGCTTAAGTATAGATCTATCTTATCTGAAAGATAAGAGCAAAACTCCTTATCCTTTAGCAAAGCATTATTTACAACGCCAACTATATTCACCTCTTTTGTGGTTCAATTTGAGTATAAGGGAGACAGGAGCATGATCCGATACAAGTACATTATGGCAAGTGCAACCGACTACTGGAAAGACCAATTTCGAATCTAACAGAAAATAATCAATCTTAGAGTAGTATTTATGCACTGCGGAGAAATATGAAAAATCCTTCTTCGTGGGATTAAGAAGCCTCCAAATATCCACTATGTTATACGATTGCATGAGATTATTAAGTGTTACACAATTTATAAGTGAACAAACTTGGGGACGTTATCTATCTAGGAGGGAGTTTAAGATGCAGTTAAAGTCTCCACCTACAATCATGTTAGAGTCAGACAGATTAGGCATAGCCTTAAAGAGGTTCTGGAAAAAAAAATTGGATCAAAGTTAGCCCGGACACATTCACTAGTGTCAATAGTATAGAATTTAATAATCCATATACTATTACATATCTGCCCCTTAGGTCAGCGGTGGTTTGTGTGTGAATAAACATTTTTTTTTATTGGGATTGCAACACCTCTAGTTTTAGTACTAAAATTCGACTGGTAGACCTGAGATGCCCAGGAGTGACAAAGCTCTTTCTCTGCTGTTTTCTTAATGTGCGTTTCTTGGAGAAAACAAATATCAGCTTTGAGTGTACGAAAATGTGCATACACCTTCCCTCTCTTCAGTGGACTATTCATCCCCCGTGCATTCCAGCTGGCAAGCTTAACCTCACCAGTGCTGTGCATATGCGAATTTGATGTCATATAACCATATGACCTTATCTGCTGCTTAACAAAAAAGAAAATATGCTGTATGGTCATGGCATAACACAAACTGTAACTCGAACAAATAGATGTGTTGTAACAACCCCTTGAGAAACACAAAAAACCCTCCCAAAAATTAAAAAACACACACCAGGAGTAGTACTTCCATACCCCTAACCTAGAGTCAAAGCTATATCCAAGAGCCAACACATGGCCCGGAATAGCGAGACAACTACCCATTACTCACTAAACACTGGAGAAACACCTCTTCACAAATACACTATGACATATAAAAATAAACAATAACAATAAGTCCTCACCCACATAGAAACATAGAAAATAGGTGCAGGAGCAGGCCATTCGGCCCTTCGAGCCTGCACCGCCATTTATTATGATCATGGCTGATCATCCAACTCAGAACCCCGCCCCAGCCTTCCCTCCATACCCCCTGACCCCTGTAGCCACAAGGGCCATATCTAACTCCCTCTTAAACATAGCCAATGAACTGGCCTCAACAGTTTCCCGTGGCAGAGAATTCCACAGATTCACCACTCTCTGTGTGAAGAAGTTTTTCCTAATCTCGGTCCTAAAAGGCTTCCCCTCTATCCTCAAACTGTGACCCCTCGTTCTGGACTTCCCCAACATCGGGAACAATCTTCCTGCATCTAGCCTGTCCAATCCCTTTAATATCTTATACGTGTCAATCAGATCCCCCCTCAATCTTCTAAATTCCAATGAGTACAAGCCCAGTTCAGAGCTCATTTTTCAGTTCTTCATGCTGAACATAACAAACAGGCTCCAGATGAAGCCGCTATCGATCAACGACGAATCCAGTAACCCAGCGTTAATCCGTTTTTAGGTTCATACGGTATCCGAGTGCCAATCTTTAACTTCTCGGCTCAGGAACTCCTCCGCTACGGCTGCAGAGCTGAATGTACTGGTGGTATTGTTAACTGTAACCACAAACCTCACCGGATACCGGAATCAACAGCTAGTTTTCCTGGCTTTGCATTCCTCCTTAATGTGCTGAAAATGCTGACGTTTCCTCATGGTCGCCGAGGTTAAATCCTGGTAAATGAACAGCGGACGCCCGTCATATAGCAGCGGAGCTCTCTCCCTGGACAACCGTAGCACCAGCTGGTAGTGATGCAGCCTCGCAATAGTAGCTCTTGGCCTACCATTTTTAGCGGGTGCTAGTCTCCGGTGGGTACGGTCCACTTCAATCGGCTGGCGGAAATGTTCTTCCCCCAGCATCTTCGGAAGCAACGTGGCCACAAATTTCGTCGGCTTATTCTTTTCGGCTTTCTCCTGAACCCCGATAATGTGAATGTTTTGACGGCGAGACCGAGCTGCAAGGTCATCCACTTTAGCCTGTAGCTGTGTGTTTCGGGATATTAGGCCATCAAGCCTTCTCTGCAACTCTTCGATTCCTCTCTCCTACGATTCGGCGGCATCCTCCATTAAAGAAACACGCTTACTGACTTCGGTTAGAGCCGCTTTTAGGTTCATGATTGACTTATTATCCTCTGCATGTCTCCCGTCCACCACACTGTACAGCTTGTTTACCGCCACAAGGACTTCAGTGGTAGTTGGGACCGCGGTGTAAGCAGCATTGGCTTTAGCTTCTCCTGGGCCCGCTAGCTTCGCGGAACCCTCGCCTGATTCTTCTCCTGCGTCTTTTTCTTGTTTCTTCCCTTTACCTGGCTTCGTCATTTCGTTCAGCCCGTTACAGCTCACTTCAGTCACTTAAAAATAAGAATTAACTGCGAATTGGGTGAGGCAAAAGGTGAAGTATAGGCGCAGCTTCCGGGACGCACGTCTACTCCATGCCAAGACCCAACGTGACCCCCGCATCGTTATTATTTGAGAAGAGGCCAATTAGTGTGGTATCATCTGCAAATTTAATTAGCGGATTGGAGCTGTGGGTGGCGACACGGTCATGGGTATGCAGAGAGTAAGGGAGGGGGCTTCGCAGGGGTACCTGTGTTGAGGGTCAGAGGGGGAGAAGTGAGGAAGCCCACTCCTACCATCTGCCGGCGGTCTGACCAGAGGTCCAGGATCTACTTACACAAGGCAGGGTGAAGGCTGGGTGAAGACACTAAGGTTTGTTTGGGAGTTTTTTTTTCCGGCGGGAGAGGAAGAGAGAAGACGCTAGGTGGAACCGTTGTAGGATACAACCCGTGGGAGACCCGTCTGTTCGAGATGGATGGCGAGCGACGTTCAAAGGCGGTGTGGACTTTCATGCTGACCGAGGGCCCAGCGCCAGAGTAAAGATGAGCCCCAACTTGTGCACATTGGACTGTTTAATTAAAATAGGCCCTTTTCTTTTTGTTTTTCTCTACTAGCCCTTTATTTAAGTGAAGATTCATGACTATAATTTCTTTAATCGTATGCAGTGCACTGTGTATTATTGCGTGCCAATTAAGTTAATCTGCCATTCCTTTGTCCCCCATTACTACCTCACCAGCATCATTTTCCTGTGGTCCAATATCAACTCTCACCTCCCTTTTACTCTTTGTGTAATTGGAAAAAAACAAACTTTTGGTATCCCGCTTTATATTATTGACTAGTCTGTCCTCAGATATCACCCTTTCCATTTTGATGGCTTTTTTAGTTGCTTTTTGTTGGATTTCAAGAGCTTCCAGTCAATTAAATTCCGACTCACTTTTGCTACCTTATATGCCCTTTCCTTGCCTTTTGTGTAGACCTGAACTTTCTTTGTTAGACACACATGTGGATATTGTGCAGCGTTAACAGCATTTAGTGACATGTCTCCATTGTAGAGGCACTCATTAATAGAAATTTATGAATTGAATGAAATGAGCACATCAATATGGCAGGATACGTTAAGAAACAAAATTAATATCTTAAGGGCAGAAGTAGCCCGCGTAATGGAATATAAGCTGGACATCCCGTTCAAGAAAATTAAGAGAAAAGCCAGGGAAATAGTAAGGAAACAAAGAATCCATGCACGATACGACCAACCGAACTGAAATATTGCAGAATGCATACATACACTAAACTAAAAGCTTGGCGCATAAAAAATACGAAGTAAATAGAGACATCAAATGCGCTGGAGGAAGAAAGTAGAATTGTTAGGTCAAGGTCAATGAAAAACATGTTCACAGGACACTGGAACTCCATTCAAAGCACCAAAAAGTCTCCACCCTCTCACAGAACTACCAACTAACACAGAGATAATGAAAGTGCGGTGTAATATCTGTTTAATTAGGCGCCGCACAATCTGAAAGAAAGTTAGATTAGCGAGGAAGGGGAACACACTCACACAGCTGAGGATATGCATATTCCTGAAGTTACAATGGATATTATAATAGCGGTTGTACAAAATGCTGACCACTAGTTCAGGACCGGCAGTGATAATAGTCAAAGTTATTGGTGTAGAAGATTAACCTGGATTAATCAGTACCTATTAACATATAGCACAAATTTTCGTAAAAGGTTCTGAAAAAATACCCGAATTTTTGATTGAAGGTAAAACATAATTGTTGCCGAAAGGAGAAATCACAAGTGATCGATGAAAATATTGTCCTTTTACTTGTTTTCAAACCATATGTAACATTGTAACCTAATACCTCTCGCAAGTACTCACCTCTCACCTAGATAACACAATATAGGTGCTGAGCAACAGACAGGCTGCCGTAAGCGTATTAAGAGATGTAAACAGTAACTGATAATAGGTTCTGTAATTCAAAATCATGCACGAAGGGAAAGCGGGAAGCTTTTCGTGTTGTTGTGCTATCAAAAGCATTTGTTTCAGGCGCGCACTCTTGGTTAACAGAAGTTCGTCATGCACCGAATGTTTGTGAAGTTCTGAGAACACCCGATGAAGCATTGCGTACTACTGTCTCTCTATCTATTAACAAGCAGAAAGAGCAACCACAGTTATCAAAATAAGTGGAGGAAGTTCTTCCGGGAGACTCAGTAGGCGCCCTGTGAATTTGCTAGCTTTAAGACCGCTCTCGAACTTACTTAATCAGACAAAAATGAGGTATCAAAGAAGAAACAACCAAACGAATTATACCTTGACACACCTTCTATATGTAAAGCCCAGGTTAAGGCTTCTACTGATAACTCTGCCGGATATTTCATTTTCCTATTTTCTGTAACAACAGCGTGTCCTTCTGGTGGATTGTTTTGATTTCGGCTGAAGATAAGGGGCTATGAAGTTCAACTTAGGAAAGTTGTGTCTGCAAATCAGGATAGTGGAATTGGGAGCATCTAGAGACAGCGGGGCGGAGAGAGTTTACGTGACGGACAGGATGGTTCGTAGGCCTCTTTGGCAGGAGTTGCGGAGAAGACGGGAGAGAGGATGGCTGAGAATGCCATGGGGAGGAGCGTCCCCGATTCACGAACGGCTTAGTGCAGGTGAACGGCTCCAAGGAGGGGGGGGGGGGGAGAGGGGGGGGAGGGGATGGCCAAATGGATGTGCGCATTTGGATAGCTTTAACTGTAATGGACCATTTTGTGTCATTTCTCATCTTTCGATAAAGCTGAGATTCCTAAATATACTTCCTTTGTTTTTTTTTTGCAGTGTACGATCTGTAATTTCTTGCCGACCGACAGTTGTGTATGGGCAGCATTTACCCCTCATTCGCTTAAATCGAGGTTTCCTTAATCGAAACATCCCGACTCTTCTGCGTGGTTGAAGCCCAAATCACGCCGATGCGAGATATATACTGTTTATGATTCACTGCTGAGTCCCGTGGCTGTTAGCGGAGCCAGTTAACGAAGAAAGTGTGCATACAAGCCCGGTGATGGGGTTACGTATACATGAACGAATTGAAATTATAGGCTCCTTCATCAGGAAAGCTAAAGCAATTAATTGAAATAAAAGCGCAGACACGAGAAAATCTGCAAGATGCTGGAAATTCAAGCAACACACACAAAATGCTGGTGAACGCAGCAGGCCAGGCAGCATCCATGGGAAGAGGTGCAGTCGACGTTTCGGGCCGGGACTCTTTGTCAGGACTAACTGAAAGAAGAAACAGTAAGAGATTTGAAAGTAGGAGGGGGAGGGGGAGATCCAAAATGATAGGAAAAGACAAGAGGGGAGGGGTGGATCTAAAAGCTAGAAAGTTGATTGGCAAAAGGGATAGCAGACTGGAGAAAGGAGAGGGTCATGTGTCTATCCACGGCCTCCTCTACTGTCAAGATGAAGCCACACTCAGGTTGGAGGAACAACACCTTATATTCCGTCTGGGGAGCCTCCAACCAGATGGCACAGATATTGACTTCTCTAACTTCCGTTAATGCCCCTCCTCCCCTTCACACCCCATCCCTCATTTATTTATTTTATATATATTTAATATATTTTAAATTTCTCCCCCCCCCCTTTTTTTCTGTTTTTTCTCCCTCCGTCCGTCTCACTATAACTCCTTGCCTGCTCTCCACCCTCCGGGCTCCCCACCCCACTTCTCTCTCCCCAGGCAATCCCTTTTGCCAATCAACTTTCCAGCTGTTAGATCCACCCCTCCCCTCCTGACTTCTCCAATCGTTTCGGATCTCCTCCTCCCACTCCTACTCTCAAACCTCTTACTAGCTCTTCCTTCAGTTAGTCCTGACGAAGGGTCCCGGCCCGAAACGTCGACTGTACCTCTTCCTAGAGATGCTGCCTGGCCTGCTGCGTTCACCAGCACTTTTTGTGTGTGTTGTTAATTGAAATAAAAGGAATAGTTTTGAAAGATATAAACATGAACTTTGGACGAGATGTGTGTAGAACGTTAAACATAAAGAAAGATGCAATAGAGCCGGTAGAATAAAAAGCACAGCGTCAGGATGCAACAAAGCAATTAATATCGTGAACCCGAGAGGAAGGATTCTTGAAAATGAGTCCAGATCTAATGAGAACATTTCACTGATCAATTCTTCTCATTTCCTTAAATCTTTTCCTCGTGCTTCATTTATTAAAATAAGTTTGCTTTCCAAGTCAGCATTCCTTTATTGTTCGTTGTTTTCTCTTCCTTATAATCATTCCTCCCTTCTGTCTCTCGTGCTTCCTTCCTTTCTTTTTCTCATTTTCTTTTCTATTTCGTTTCTTTCTTTCTTTCCTTTCTTTTGGCTGTTGCATTCTTGTCGTCATTTCCATGATCTTTCCCCTTACTTTCCTTTTGTGCCATCCGTTCTTCCTTTTATTCTGTCTTTCTTGATAAAATTCCTTCTTTCTTACTTTTCCGCATTTTTCCCATCATTCTACATATTTCAATTTGTTTTTGTTTTTCTTCCTTTATTTCCCTTTTTCTTCCTTCGTCCTTCAATCTCCTCCTCTAGTTCAATTTGTTTATCTAAATATTCATCCAATTCTGCATTCCTTCATTCTTTCTCTTTTTTCTTCCATATAGCCATCCGTCCCTTCTTGCTCGTTTCCTTTTCTTTTTTTCTCCTGTTCTTTCCTTCTTTCTGTCCGCTCTTACATCTTCCTTTCTTTTCATCTTTCTTTCTTCCTTTTTTTCCTTACCTTTTCGTCTTCATTAATTCTCTTTCTAACTTTCTTCCATCCTTCCTCTTTCGATCATTCTTCCCATGCTTGTCTCTTCTTCATTTCCTTCCTTCTTTTATTCTCTCTTATCTCCCTTTCCAATTCTTCTCTCATTTGTTCGTCCCAGTTTTTCTTATTTACCTTACTGATCTTTTGTACTTTCTATCATCCTGTCTTTCTCTTCTCCTTCCTTCCTCCTTTCCACCTTTCCTCTTTCCTGTCTTTCATTCTTTTTACACACTTTCTTTCCTTTCTTCTTTTGCTTCATCTGTTCACTCTATTCCGTTCTCTTCAATTTGATTTCGTTAGCACGTCCTCTCTTTTATTTCCTTCTGCTCATTCTATCTCTCATGCTGTTCTCAATTCCCCCTTTTCTTACTTGATGTATTACATATATTCTGGGGATTTCTAAAGGAACATGTGAACGCTAACTCCCTCTTGGATATATCTAATCAGTTGGCAGCAACTCATTTAACCAAATCATGCCGCAACAAGAGGTTCTGTTGTTGCTCAGACCAAACCTGAAAATGGAGCGGGCGGGGAGGGGGGGTACTGGGAGCAGTGATGTGTTCTAAGTGACTTTGACCGTACAATGATCGTTGGTTCCAGACGGGTTGACACGATTATATCAGAAACTTCTCATTTCCTTGGATTTTTACAGTTCCAGAGTTTACCGAGAATGATGCAAAACGAAGGGAAAGCATGCAGTTATTTTCATTTCTCTCCTTGTTTTATATCCCTCTATTTCTTACTTTCTCCCTTTCTCTCTTCCCCCTTGTCTCTCTTTCGTTCTTACTTTCGTTGTATTTCTTCGTCAAAGTGTCATTTCCTTTCCTCAGAAACGTAGGAGTTTGGTAAAAAGAAACAAAAAATAAACAGTCCTGACAAATGCAATATGCAGACTTACGATCAACAGTTTTGATTGATGTGTGTACAGTCCTGATTACTACATATGCATTTTCGGCTGCAAAATAAGGTGCATGTGAGCAGAGCAAAAAATATACATAGTCACGACCCTGAACAAATGTTGCGTGCAACCTGTACACAGATTTGATTTATGCGTTCAATGGTCCTGACGACCAGACATGAACTAATATGACGGTGGAAGTCAAGGTAATGAAGTTATCAGCAGTTGTACCACAGAAATTATAGAAAACGTAAAATAATGCTTCCAGGAAAATCAGCAAACATTTCCATTTAACTCAAAATATTTAGTAGTAACTTGTTTTAGACATCGTTATTTCTGTATCTGTTGCTGTAGAGTGTTTTAGAGCCAGCTATTTGAATGTGTAGCTAAAGCTATAGAGGATACATTCAGCTTTATAACAAAGTACATGTCAGCAGAGCAAGGGTCCGTGTTGGGGCCGCTTCTTTTTACATTGTACATCAACACTTTGGATTATGGAATAGATGGCTTTGTGGCTAAGTTTGCTGACGATACGAAGATAGGTGGAGGGGCCGGTAGTGTTGAGGAAACGGAAAGTCTGCAGAGAGACTTGGATAGATTGGAAGAATGGGCAGAGAAGTGACAAATGAAATACAATGTTGGAAAGTGTATGGTTCTGCACTTTGGCAGAATTCAAAGTTCAGAGATGCAACGGGACTTGGGAGTCCTCGTACAGGATACCCTTAAGGTTAACCTCCAGGTTAACCTCCAGATTGAGTCGGTGGTGAAGAAGGCGAATGCAATGTTGGCATTCATTTCTAGAGGAATAGAGTATAGGAGCAGGGATGTGATGTTGAGGCTCTATAAGGCGCTGGTGAGACCTCACTTGGAGTGCTGTGGGCAGTTTTGGTCTCCTTATTTGAGAAAGGATGTGCTGACATTGGAAAGGGTACAGAGAAGATTCACTCGAATGATTCCGGGACTGAGAGGGTTAACATATGAGGAACATTTGTCCGCTCTTGGACTGTATTCCTTGGAGTTTAGAAGAATGAGGGGAGACCTCATAGAAACATTTCGAATGTTGAAAGGCATGGACAGAGTGGATGTGGCAAAGTTGTTTCCCGTGAAGGGGGAATCCAGTACGAGAGGGCATGACTTAAGGATTGATGGGCGCCCATTCAGAACAGCAATGCGAAGAAATTTTTTTAGCCAGAGGGTGGTGAATCTATGGAATTTGTTGCCACGGGCAGCAGTGGAGGACAAGTCACTGGGTGTATTTAAGGCAGAGATTGATAGGTAACTGAGTAGCCAGGGCATCAAAGGTTATGGTGAGAAGGCGGGGGAGTGGGACTGAATGGGAGAATGGACCAGCTCATGATAAAATGGCGGAGCAGACTCGATGGGCCGAATGGCCGTCGTTTGCTCCTTTGTCTTATAGTCTTAATACGGACACAGAGACAGTTCAAAACAACGATAGACAGTTCCTTATATTACTCCGGCAGTTGATCTTGATAACAGTGCAGGCGAAAGTTGCAGGCAAGGGTTACGGGCGAGGCGAGGCTCCAGGCGAAGCGAGACGAAGATCTAGGCGAGGCTCCAGGCGAGGAGAGGCCAGGCTCCAGGCGAGGAGAGGCCAGGCTCCAGGCGAGGCGAGGCGAGGCGAGGCGAGGCGAGGCATGGCGAGGCATAACACTGGTTGCAGGCAAGGCTTCAGGAGGAAGGGGTAGAGAAGGGATTCATACAGGGGGTTTGGACAGGAACAATCCAGCAACTGAAGCTGAACCGAGGAGCTATTTATGTAGCCAGCCCAAAATGTGAATCAGCTGCTTCAATTAGAGCACCCAACAGAAAAAGGGAAAACCAGAAAACCTGGAATAAGGAATAGCGGACCTGACCGTGAACCGGAATCCGGACTTCAAGGACCGGACCATGACAAGATCACTGGAGCAGAGATACACGAGGAAGGAAGAATGGGCTCTGGATCGGCATTGCCCTCAGACCCGTCAAACTGACGGGAGAGAGGGTCGGCCTTTGTATTCTCGCCGCCGGGACGGTAAGCGAGGACGAAATTGAACCGTGTGAAGAGAGCCCACCGGGCTTGACGAGAGTTGAGTCTCTTCGCATCCTGAATATAGGAGAGGTTCTTGTGATCTGTCCAGACCAAGAATAGACGCACTGCCCCCTCCAGCCAGTGTCGCCATTCCTCCAGGGCCTCCTTGACAGCCAGAAGCTCCCGGTTCCCACATGGTAATTCCTTTCGGCCGGAGTCAAGCGACGGTAAAGAAAGGCACAAGGGTGCAGCCGGCCTTCTGCAGACGAGCGCTGAGAGAGGACAGCTCCAATGCCTACATCGGATGCATCCACCTGGACAATGAATGGCTGAGATGGGTCTGGGTGTTGCAGCAGCGGGGCAGTGGTGGAACGTCGCTTTAGCTCTGAAAATGCTTTTGGTCGGCGTCGTCCATCCAGTGGAATCCTGCCGACGTCTCTTTGGGTGAGCGAACTAATTGGAGCCGCGATGGAGCCAAAACTCCGGATGAAGCGGCAATAAAATTTCGCAAACTCCTTGAAGCGCCGTGCTTGTTTGACTGTAGATGGTTTGCGCCACTCTGCAACTGCCTGAACTTTAGTAGGGTGCATTTGAACACTGGATGGGGTAAGTATATAGCCCATAAACGATACCTGGTCTTTATGGAAATCACATTTCTCAGCCTTGGCGGACAGTTTATTTTCAAGAAAGTGTCTGAGTACTCTACGGACAAGCTGGACGTGCTCCTGATGAGCGCGGGAATAGATAAGGATGTCATCTAAATACAGAAACACAAACTGGTTTAACATGTCCCTGAGCACATCGTTCACCAAGGCCTGGAATACAGCGGGGGCGTTGGCCAGACCAAAAGGCATCGCCAGGTATTCATAGTGGCCATTAAAGGTGCTGAAAGCCGTTTCCCACTCGTCCCCTTTTCTTATGCAAATCAGATTATAAGCATTGCGCAGACCAATTTTGGAAAATATGGTTGCTCCCTGGAGATGTTCAAACGCAGACGCCAGCAAGGGAAGAGGGTAACAGTTCTTCACAGTGATGTTGTTCAGGGGCCGATAATCGATACAGGGATGGAGCTTGCCATCCTTCTTGCTCACAAAAAAGAACCTGCTCCTGCCGCCAAGGTGGACGGACGGATAAACCCCATGCTCAATGCCTCCTTAATGTATTCCTCCATATCCACCGTTTCAGGACGAGAGAGGGAAAAGAGCTGGCCCCAGGGAGGACAAGTGCCAGGTAGGAGGTCTATGGCACAGTCGTATGGCCGGTGTGGGGGCAGGGTGGTCGCCTCTCTTTTACTGAAAACATCAAGGAGATCGGCATATTCAGCCGGAATCCCAGACAGGTCCACATCCTTAGCTGACACAGGAGCGGATTCATGGAACGGAGTTGAGCTGGACTCGGACAAGTAGACAGGCATGTCGGTCCCCACTCTTGGAGTACCTTCAGCGACCAATCGATCCCTGAGTTATGTCGGGATAACCAGGGAGACCAAGTACCAGTGGCACTTCATGTGAGTGAACCAGATAGAAAGATAATTCTTCATGGTGATTGCCTTCGAGAACCAGTTGGAGGGATCTGGCCGGTTCCCAGTGGTCGACCTGCCAGCGCCTTGATGTTGATCGTTTCTCTTAATTCCTGAGTTGGGACTCCCCAACTTTGAGGGAGAGAGATGTCCATAAGGTTCCCGGCTGCACCGGAGTCAGTAAACGCCTTAAGTTCATGGGTCTGAGACCTCCACGACAAGGAGGCTGTGAGCATTGTACAATTAGGGGAAGCTGACTGAAGAGAGAACCGACCCGTCAGGAATCCCCTCCCTGCTGACGGGTATTCTTTTTTACTGGACTCTGGGAACATGCCGCCCGGAAGTATCCTGGATAATCACAGTAAAGGAAGGAACCTGTTCTCCGGCGCCACTCCCGTTCCTCTTGAGACAGACGCATGCGCCCCACGTGCACAGGGTCCTCCGTGGGCTGGGTGCTGGGTGGTGAGGGAAGGGGAGAGGGTGAGGAATGACGGTAATCAGATGAGGGAATAGGAGAGGGCAAGGAAAGACAGTGATCTGGCGGAGAATAATAACATTCTTTCCCCGCGCCACTCAGTTACCCGGTCGTCAACTCGAATAGGCAGATTAAACAGGTCATCCAGACTACCCTGCTCGTTCCGGACAGCGAGCTCATGCCGGACCCCTGCATTCAGTCCACGCTGGAAGGCAGTGATGAGGGATCTCTCATTCCATCCCGTCCCTACTGCAAGGGTACGGGATTTGACTGCATGGGCTCTCACCGTTCCTCTGCCTTGGCGCAGGTCCAAGAGTCAGCGGGCAGCCTACTGACCCCGTAATGGAAGATCAAAAACCCTCCTGAACTCCGCAACGTAATGTCGGAGCGACTGGGCTGCGGGGTATCCTTGCTCCTGTAAAGCGTTGAACAGGCTGGGTGGAGGTCAGTCAAGAAGATTGACCACGTACGCCAATTTGCGCGCATCATCACCAAAACGACCAGGCTGGGCTTGGAATGTCAGCTCGCGTTGCGTGATAGAATTCCTGCAACCACCGGGATCACCAGAATAACTTCCTGGTGATGGGATACTCGGTTCCTGAATGGCCGTGGGAGTCGGATGTGCTTTGGGCGCGGGAGCGAGAGCATTGGTAGCGGAGATTGTCGGGGCGGAAGGAAAGGAGGACCTGCGAGATTCTGGGAGTGGGACTGAGGCGGCCTGAAGCTGCCAAATTGAACTGGCGAGACGTTAACGGCTGTCAGCTGATGCTTGCTGTTCACAGTAAGTTCGTGGACAGCGGCCGTGAGTGCGGAAATCGCAGACACCCGAGTCCGATTGTCTGTGGTGAGCTGTTGAACAGCTGCGGCGAGGGACGATACCTGTTCCTCCAAGTGAGACTGGGCTTGGCGGCACCAGGTTATCTGCCTCATTGCCTCCGTAACTTCACTGAGAACAGATTCCATTGCCTGTAGCCTATCTCCTGCCTGACCAATGAATCTCACGGCCAAATTCAGCTGCTTTCTCTCTGCTGGGTCCATTTTTGTGGCCGAGACTTGCTGTCACCACGGTTCGGATATGACCCAAGTGCGGAGTGAGAGACACTGAAGCAAGTAGATAGTTCACAGATGTTAATTCCAAAAAGGGAAAATAAAACAGTAAACACTAGGCCAAACAGGGTCGTTAAATAAAACTCTCAAAAGGGAAACGAACCCTACACTGCGGCCGAAAAGAATATCTGAATATTAAACGAATACCGCTGGTCTTCAGAGTCAGGTATGGCTCAGGGAAGGCTGAATGCATAACGGCAGCTATGCTCTGTCCAAGTCTCGACAAGAGTGTAGTTAAATACTATCACGATTAAATAATAATTACCTGACACGTGCAAATTCACCAGCGCAATTGCCGTATCTACTGCGCTGCCGAATCCGTGTTTGTAACAGAAGCAGACAATGGAATGTGAAACTCCGATAACTAGAAGGGAAATAACAATTCTACCCCCTAATCCAACACACGAAACGCCGACTGACCATTTCCCTGAAGCTACCAGACAGAGAATGAGGTGGGGAAGAGGATGCCTATTCCCGTGGTTCATTTATTCAC